>NC_057812.1:62827414-63127414 GCF_018294505.1 Triticum aestivum
GGACCCGTGGTGTTGCCTCTGGATGAACAGGAACCCGATTGATCGAGCCGGTTGGGGCTAGATGAACAGGACCCCGTGGAGGGCTGGATGAACAGGACCACCCCGTGGAGGGCAGGATGAACAGTAGACGGTGGAGGGAAGGATGAACAGTAGCCCGTGGAGGGGTGGTTGAACAGGAGCCCATGGAGAGGGCTGGTTCAACAGTAGCCGGTGGAGTAGCACGCGGTGGAGGCTGGATGAACAGGAGCCCGTGGATGAACAGTCGTAGGAGGTCGACGGTGGAAGAACTGTAGCTCGAGGAGGCTGGAGGGGGTCGACGGTGGAGATGAACAGTATCCCGTGGAGTCCCGTTTTGGGGTACGCCAGACCCCTCCCGATGAACAGGACCCCCGTTTCGACCATAGCGCTCCAACACAAGTCCGTTTCGTCCGTTTTGCGGTACGCCACACCCCTCCCGATCAACAGGACCGTTTCGACCGTAGGAGATCCGTTTCCTCCGTTTTGTGGTACGCCAGACCCCTCCCGATCAACAGGACCCCGTTCCGAACGTAGGAGGTCCGTTTCCTCCGTTGTGCGGTACGCCAGGCCTCGTTTCCATCGCCTGTTCCGTCCAAGCCCTCCCGATGAACACGACCACGCATTCCGTTCTGACCCAGCCGGTTGGCTCCCACGCGTTCGGTTTCCTCCCCATGAATACGACGAATTCCGTTGCCTCCCCATGAACACGACGACGACGCTGTTTCTCTGTTCCGACCCAGCCATGTACACGAGCCCTGACCGTATGTATGCGCGAGTAGGCATTCGAGACCCTGCCTGTATGTACACATACGTGGCCGTATTTTCTTTCTTGCACCCTAGCCACTGTACGTACGTGTACATGCTACGTGCGCGCCTCTACTACGACACGTGCACGCCTCTACATCGACCAGTATGTACGTACACGTTCGCGACCAGAATGACAACGCTACGTACGCTTCGACCAGGTGGGTCCCAACTGTCAGGCACTTCCTTGCCTGCGAAGATGTAGCTGGTGGGTCCTAGCAGTCAGGGGGCGAATCGTTTTTTTGCCCGGATGCACTTCCTTGCGTGTGAAGATGTAGCTGGTGGGTCCCAACAGTCAGGGGGAAACATTTTTTTCACGAAATACGGTGGCCCATCTGGTGGGTCCTGCTCTCAGGTGGAGGAATAATTATTTTGTATGTAATAAGGAGGCACTTCCGTGCTGCGGCCGTGGACCCAGCTGTCAGCCTCTCCACGTACAGTCCATGTCCGATGGAAGCCGTTCCTTGACCACGTTGACCACGCCGCGCCGAGAGCACCAGGGCGGTGGACGACAGCGAGGCCTAGGAAGGGGACGACGCGGAGCCGGGGAAGTCGCGATAGTGGATGCCCACGCGTGGAGGAGTACGAGGGTTCACTGGTTTGCTGCGGTGTGAGGCTTCCGTCGCCGCAGAATAATAGGGGGTGTGGGTGAGTAGAGGGATGGCCTGGCTAGCGGTGGGAGTAGTAGAGGGCGGTGAGGCCTCTGCCGCATCGCAGCCGGCCACAGGAGGCAGGAGCACGAGGCACGACCGGCGCTGGTTTGGGCGGCTGGAGCAAGAAGACCAGAGGTTGAAGAAGCACTACGGCCGCTGGATGGACATCGTACGGTCACTGGAGCTAGAATCGTGCATATTGACTAAGTTGACAAAGCCCTCCATCCCCGTCAACTTAGTAGGCCCACAAGTCAGCCTGCCACTATACTGGGTCCCAGCTAACAGGGGGAGTATTCATTTTTTTTGTGCGTAACAAGGAGGCACTTCCTTGCATGCGAAGATATAGCTGGTGGGTCCAAGCTGTCGGCGGCGGTAACGTTTTTTCACGAAATATAGAGGCCCTTTCGGTGGGTTCCTGATGTCACGTGGAGGAATCATTATTTTGCGCGTAATAAGGAGGCATTTCCTTGCGTGCGGCCGTGGACCCATCTGTCGGCCTCTCCACGTAAAGTCCACTTCAGATGCATGTCGATCGTTGACCACATTGACCAGGCCGCGCTGAGAGCACCAGGGCGGTGGATGATGGCGAGGCCTAGGAAGGGAACGACACGGAGGCAGGGAAGACTCGACAGTTGTTTCCCACGCGGAGGGGAGTACGACTGTATGAGGGTTTACTGGTTCGTCTCCCGTCGCCGGAGAATAACAACAGGTGTGGGTGAGTAGAGGGATGGCTAGGCCAGCGATGGGAGTACAGTGGGGCGATGAGGCCCGCGCGGCGGTAGAGTCGGCCGCGGGGTGGAGGGAGCAGCCAGTCCCGCCGGCGCCTGTTTGAGCGGCTGGAGCAGGAAGAGCAGAGATTGAAGAAGCATGACGGCCGTTGGATGGCCATCCAACAGTCAATGCTTGTGCGTCAACCTTTTTTTAGGAAAGCCTCAAATCTGTGGAAAACAGCATACAACCCATCTGCCATTATTTCTAATAATTTTACAGCCCATTTGCTAATTATTAAGGTTTTTTTGGAGCCCATATTCTTTTTGTTAGCATTACAGCCCATATTGTGGCCACGGTTAAAAAATTATACGAAATTTTGTATATTTCGGTGCGTTCCGAACTGTTTTTAATCCCGAAATTTCGACTCACATTCAAAATGATTTTAAAAATATATGTATATCAATATAAAATCCAACAAATTCTCCAAGCATAAAAATTAACGTAATTTCAAATCTTGAAATGAAAAAAAGATATTTGAAACTAATTGCCGGTTTGATGTGTTCTAAAAAATGTACAGCCCATTTCTCATTATTGATGGGCCATTTTCTCGGCCAACCGAATGAAAGCTCTCCTCATCTTGAAAGATTTGCAACCCAACAGGCCTGACAAAGCGACTTACTTGGCAAATTACAAAAAAACTGGGCTGTGGCCGTGGACCCAGCTGTCAGCCTCTCCACGTACAGTACTCTTCCAATGGAATGTCATTGACCACGTTGACCACGCCACGCAGAGAGTACCAAGGCGGTGGACAATGGCGAGGCCTAGGAAGGGGACGACGCGGAGCCAGGGAAGACGCGGCAGTGGATGCCCACGCGGAGAGAAGTACGAGGGTTCACTGGTTCGGCTACGGTGTGAGGCTGCCGTCGCCGCAGGGTCTGGCTAGCGGTGGGAGTAGTAGGGGGCGATGAGGCCTCAGCGGCAGCACAGACGGCCACTGGAGGCAGGAGCAGGCAGTCTCCCCGGTGCTGGTTTGGGCGGCTGGTGCAAGAAGAGCAGTGATTGAAGAAGCAGCAGGACCGTTCGATTCAAATCCAACGGTTACTGCTGCTAGAATCGTTTGTTGACTAAGTTGACAAGCCCTGCGTACGCGTCAACTTAGTAGGCCCATAGGTTAGCCTCCCAACCGGTGCGCCCCAGATGTCAATGGGAGGAATCATTTTTTTCGTGTAATAAGGAGGCAGTTGATTGCGTGCGGCCAGGCCAGCGGAGGGAGTAGGGTGGGCCGGGGAAGCCTGCACGGCATCATAGCGGGCCACAAGAGGAGGGAGCAGGCAGTCCCGCCGGCACTAGTTTAGGCGGCTGGAGCAGGAAGATCAGAGATTGAAGAAGCACGTCGGCCGTTGGATGGACATCCAACACTAACTGCTGCTAGAATTGTGTGTTCACTAACAAAGCCTTGCGTAAACAAGTCAGCCTTGAAATCTGTGACGTGTACAGCCCATTTGATATTATTTTTATATTTTTTACTCATTTTCTAATTCATATGGAATTTATTGCAGCCCATTTTGCATTTTTAGAATTGCTGGCCATCTTCTGGTCAGTACCAGGGTCAAAAAATTAACTAAATATGCGGGAAATTTTGAAAATTCGCAAATTTTTGCTGGGGAACGAAATATTCTTAATCCGGAAATTAATAGCCATACTAAAACAAATTTAAAAATAAATTAGGACTATGTCATGTTAAATCCAATGAAATACGTATAAGATATCAATGAAGAACAAAAAACAAAAAAGAAACTTATATCCCATTTGCTATAATTTTTTTGGAATTTTCAACCCCTTTTGATATTACTTTTAACAGACATTGACCATACTCTTAAGCTAGGCCGGAATGCATCCCTCCTCGTCTTGAAAGATTTGTAGCCCAGTAATTCGAAGAAAACAAATAGGCCTAGGTTGGGTATTCTTCAAAAAGAAATACTGGGCTACCTATTTTCCCAAAGAACTGGAGCATGAGCATTTAACTTTATTTATTTATTTACTTATTTATGTTTAGGGGACCATGAGCATGTACTTGGGCCGGATTCATGTGAGAGCCTCCCTTCCAGTTAATTATGGGCTTCTCTATTGGGCCTTCATCAGTGGGCTGCATGTTATCAACAAGTGGAAAATGTGTTCTGAGTTTCAAAAAAATGTGTTCCGTACGATAAATAGTATGCGCTACGTACGGTACGGGGCACTAAAGGATCGAACCGTGCAAAGAATTCCAAAACATTGTGTTTGTCGTTCTAACAACACATTTATTCAACCAAAAGACGAAATATACTACTGATTGTACATTGAAAACAACAGCAACAGCAACCAGGGCTGGGGGTGCAACAGAAGCAGTAAGCAGGCCAGAGGAGTGAAGACGCAGTTCTCTCTTCCAAACCAAACATCAGCCATCATTACAAAAGGGCTACCAAAAAAGAACAAGTGTATGCATCAAACTAAATAAAGATCCTACTACACCAAGTGTATGTATCTAACTAACTGGCTCAGTTAGACGTTACTATTTATTAAGCTGTGGACATTCGCTGATGGCTTGAACCGGATGGGTGCCTGACGAGGGAAACTCCAGCCAGCAGATCGAACTCTGATACTTGCGACCCTCTCTCCTACTTTGGGCTGCAGAGCGTGGCGGCACATATCAGGGTATGGTGCATGCAGAGATGCATGGTACGCTGTGTACACATAGTTTTGCCTGATGAACGAAACCGCGTTGTCATCATGATCCTTGCCGTCGGTTATCTCCTGGTTAATCAGATAATTTAGTCCGACAAACAGAGAGCGTGTACCAAGGCTACTTACCAGCCTCCAGGCAAAAATTCTTGAAGGCCCAGAGAAGCTGGGATCCTGCTCAAATACCTTGCAGTGACTGTGATTGTATTCCGCGAAACAACACGTCTGGTACGTGCGAACGATCATCAATCTTTTTCCATTATCTGATCGAGCCAGGAACAACCTGCAACTGCCATGCCGCTTTTCTTTGAAAGGTTCTGGGATTAGGAAGGGTAGGGACACCAGGAGGCCTACAACATCATATCAACTTGGAGTCAAATAAAAAAGGGCTCTTGGTTTAGTCAATCTTAAGAACAGCATGTTATGAGCATGAATATTTTTTCAGCAAATGTTGACAGTAATATAAGCAAGCCATCTGATGTCATAGGAAAGTAACATACTGCTGTAACAACCGTTTGTAGCGATGACTGGAGTAGGCCAGCAATACGTCCAGCCATAGAAGGAGTCGACAGCATAAATGAAGCCCTTGTGTTCAATGGCATTAGAGAACCATGGAGAATGTATGATCCTGCGATGGACGTGCAGATTATCCACTTACCGCAGTGACCTGTCAGATAGGCGAGACCGCGGTTGAAGAATGCAATTAGCCTGAAGTCTTTATAATTCACAGATCTTGTGGGCACTTGGCAGATTACAACCTTGAGCAAATCAAACTTGGTATCATGTTGGCTACTATAAGATTCC
The DNA here is from genome assembly GCF_018294505.1 of Triticum aestivum. Lineage (NCBI taxonomy): Eukaryota > Viridiplantae > Streptophyta > Magnoliopsida > Poales > Poaceae > Triticum > Triticum aestivum. The sequence goes on from NC_057812.1 coordinate 62,833,126, forward strand.
GAGTATTCTGGGCCGCGGTGCCAAAGCAGTGCAGTGTTAATCGAAGGAAGGGAGATCAATCGCCGGGTGTAGACCTCCACGAGCATCTTGTTGCCGCAACCATCGACGAGCACCATACAAGACGTGTTCATGCCGACCCAGTACACACGATCAAAGTAGATTAATACAGTGGCGGGGCTAGAGGCAGACTACACCTGGGGATCTGCTATGTTGAGTGATAAACTTCTATGATTTTCTATGCTTTGCATGAAGAAATTACAAAGGAAGTTGTTTGTAGGCCTGGGGCTATAGCCCTAGCTGCCCCAAGCCTGTCTCCACCACTGGATTAATACATATTCACTGATTTGAGAGAAAAAAGTCTAGCTTTGAAATACGAATATCACTAAAAATATGTTATGTTTCACTCAAAATATATTCCTTTGGCGGTTTTGATGAGATAAGGGAGGAATGTTGTTAGTTTCAAGATTCGAGAAGTGGTATATGTCTAATTTCTACTCTTACTAGCAAGATGCCTGTGAACGAGGGAAGGATGAACGAGGGAAGGCCTTATCTGCAAATGTGGTGAAGAGTGCGGGTAAATTGCCATATTTTCCTTCCTATTCGTCAGATATAAATCAGACGACCTACATTGTAGGATGGCAGGCCCACCATCATCACCAACTCTATTTTTTATCCCTACTCTTACGATAAGCATTGTCGGTGATGATCGTGTGCCTGCCATCCTGCAATATAGGCCGCCTGATCTATATCTAATGGATAGGAAGGAAACTATGGCAATTTTGCAAAAAGATACCCACACCCCTCTCCACATTTGCAAATAAGGCCTTCGCTCGTTCATCCTTTTCCCCCACAAGATAAACTACTCATACAAATGCATCTTGATGTTCCATGTAACGCATGGGCATCTTGCTAGTTGTTGCAAAAAGCCCATGTGTGTGTGAGAGAGAGGGCGAGTGGAGGAGGATAGAGTGCATGTGTGACAAAGACACAAGGAGTGTGTGTGTGCGATAGCTATCAGCTTAAAATGAGGCGATAGTGTGTGTGTGCACGATCGAGAGGGCGTGTCTCAAGAAGGGAAGAAAAATCTACATAGATACAAGGAGCGGGAGAGAGACATGTATGCGATGGTGGAAGCATGAGTGTGCGGGTGTATAAACCTATCTAGAGGCTAGCTAGTCGATAAATGTTTGTGAGAGAAATACGAGTCGGGGTGCAAAAGCGAGAGTTTTGTGTGTGAGAGAGAGAGACGGTAGTCGGGAAGGGGAGTGGAAGTAGGAGTTGTGCGTGTGTGTCTGTGTGAGAGAGAGAGGAGACGGTAGTCGGGGTTGTCTGATCGGTAAACAAATGAATAATGTCAGTATGGGATGGAGACGAAAAGGAGAACGCAACAAATGTTGTGTCTATAGGAGAGATAGAGAGAGTAATTTTAGTGGTATCAGTCATATGTAGAGACATATAGGGTGTGTGAGAGAATCCCATAGAGTGAAAGACAAAGTGAAAGACGAATGGAGACTGTGTGTTTGGCGGTGAAAAAGAAAGCTTAGGTACCGAGTGATACCAAAGAACAGTAGAGACGTGGGAGATAATGAAAACCGTGTAATTTATAATGATAGGGAGAGTGTGACACTTATCAAGGGAGACGTTGAGAGACCATGTTTGCGAGGATAGGAGCAACATGAAGTGAGCGTGCGAGTGAGCTGGATAAAAGAGAGTGATAGCTACCTGCAGGAGCATGCATGCGAGAGAGATGGGTGTGAAAGGAGTGAACAAAAAAGGGATTCAAATATTTGAATTCGAGATGATGATACATGTAATCCATACTCAAACCAAAATTGATCTATCAAACATGCATACTCATATGAATTCACGCACATCTATGTTATTTAATATGTAGATATTACTGATCCATACATTTTAGTAGAACATAATTTGGTTAAATTTTTTCGAATTCAACTTTAAGATTTCGAGATCGTTGTATTTGTAAATCATATTATACATATAAAGGAGCAGAATTCTTTGTTGTGCTTTTGAAATTATATATAAAAAATGATGTATATAAAATGTAATTCCAATTGAAAATAGATCCCGCCCGAAAAAAGTAGAATACAAACGGGATACGAATTGAGTTGGCATGGTAAACATGCACTCTGCAAAATTTGAACGAAGCGGGGAAAGTCGCAGTAACCGCCCGAAACCAAAATGTGCGAGATGGAAATCACTACTGCCTATCCCTGCCACACAAAGCCTATATGCTGGATTTCTATAGGTTTCGATAGGGGTAGGTTTGTAATTTCACCCAAACGTGACGTTACCGCCTCTCACCCGGATTCATACACGGTGGGCGCCAAAACACAGTCTGTCCTCGGCCGAAATCGACTCCCTCCCCGAGTCATATTCATACACGGTGGGCGCCAAAAACAAACTCTCGTCGGCAAATATTCGGTGTATGCGAGATTACCGTCCTATCCCCAACCGACTAGTGTTGCTGTGATGTAGTAGAAACTTGAAACGGGGGCTAAGTTTGTAAATTTCCTTGCATTTGAGACAAGCGCGCCCTGAATACATGGTTCCCCCTTCTTCTCTACCTCCCTTGTCCCCATTCGTACTTCGTGGGCGCCAAAACACCCTCTCCACCCCACCCTCCTTTGTCCGCCGCCGTCCGCCACCCCATCCATTGCCGTCCTCCTCCACCATGCCGGAGCAGATACCCCGACGCCACCGTCCATTACAAGAGATTGACCTCTCTCATCCATGGCTTCGGACCGGGATCCTTGCATCCCGTCCTCTCGCTTCATCCCCGCCGTCGTCCACCTTGCCGGCGCCGCTCCTACGACCGTCTTGTCCACTGCACCCTGCCGCCACCGTCTACCCTCCTAGATCTGCTTCCACACCGCCGACAGCCATCACTACCACAGCACCATCAAATTCTCAGCAGATGCGTACACGGCGCCGCACAAGAGGCGGTACTCTTTCGTATCTGCTCAACTTATTTATTGCGGCAAGAAAATAGATCGCCACTGCTTTACTTCGATTTCTTGTCTTGGTTGCAATGTTGCCTTTGTCCGGTTTGCAACTTCAGATCCGCCATGGCATGCTCAACACCATACTCACAATGCTTATGGTTTTCCCCTTTTATATTCCACACTAGTTAAATCATAGTAGACTAAATTTCAAAATTGGGTCAGTCGATTTTTCAGAGTTCGCCGGTGCGATCGAAGGGGCTCGGGTGCGGACGGTGGTTGTGGGGGGCGGTGGTGGGGCCTCGTCGAATGAAGAAAACTCGACGCGGGTGGGGGCAGGGGTGGGGGTGGCGGAGGAACACAGGCGGTGGGGCCGGTGGTTCGGCCGGCGGCCCGTGTGGTGTTCTGTATGGGAAGCACAATATGTTCCTTGTCAGGAAGGGGAGCAGGGACATCTGCAGTCAACGGCTAATAGAGCTGGCCTGTACGTGATCGATAGGCTTTCAATTACTAGCGGCAATACAACACCGTAATTTCCAGCCAGTTCCACTTTCCCGATGTATATATCCTGATTATGGTGTACCCCTGTTATGTACACTATGATCTGCCTAGTTGCTGTGTGCTCTTGTTATCATGGTTTGGCAATAAAATCTCTATACAGTATATTATGAACCTATCATCTGCCAGCTATCCTTACTTTTGGAGCCTATTTTTTGTGTACTTGTGCCAGATTATATAAATGCACGCACCATATTACAGCACACATGAGCTCTCTCATCAGAATCCGGTGATAACACACAAGTGTTCACATGGGCGTCCCTATATTAGAATATCATCTGCATTACAAAGATAATCTCACAACTATTTATGTTTTCATGGTTCTCAGATATTATACGCAATTACAGTGAATATCAGAATCCACGCATCAGAAGAATATTGTGGAACACTGCAATGACTTACAAAATTGGCAGCAAGGCATTGAGTGCCATTCTGGAAGCAATGAAACTCGTACGCTCCCCACCTGTTGATTCTTGTTCAGAATATCATCCTAATGACTATTCTAACCTCGAGGAGTCAAAGGCAGATGGCTTGTCCTGTTCACCCATCAAGGTGCCTGTTGTAATTTGGCAAGGTTTTATTGATTGCGCGTATCTTGCATATGTTGTCTTGCATTTCTTCTACTTTGTTGCACCGCCATCTGCTTAGTTTACTCATCATATATGTCGAGATGACATGCCCATCCATTATCAATACATATTCCATCTGTCATCATACCATGTTTTTCCACTCAAATTTTGTTCTTGTGCATCAGACATCAAAAAGGACGAGGGTGATTGCCGAACCTAAAGGAGCACCAGCAAAGTCCTTGAAAAACGTGGTGGTGCCGGAGAAATCAGACAGCACCCCACTTATATTGGCTGTACAACCAGTGACACAAAACATAGGACCGACTCCAGCAGACTGTACCCATACTTCACTGGCCACACCACTAGCCCCACCACACAGGACCTGCACTCCAGCAAAAGGTATACCGATTTCATTTGCCATAGCACCAGCTGTACCACAGAAAAATCCCACTCCAGCAAAAAGTACAGCAAGTCCACCGGCCGAAGACCTATCCCAACTGCAGAGACGGCCAATTCCTGCAGATTGGAACCCCATTCCATTTATTCCCAGTTTAAAAGACAATGCTTTCAATGTTGTTAGGGACTACGTGCATATATTCCCATCATGGGAAGATTATTGTGAAGACAAACACCATTTTCACATCTTCCTGTCCAACTTACGTGTAAGTGCTATTATTCATGGTTATTATTTTCCTGTTTTCTGCTGATTGAATCCATCAATGATTTACATTACATTGTTGTAACTAGGTGAGGGTCAATCTGGATAGTCATGATGAGCAAAGCTTGCTTGTGCTTTTCAAGGAAGTATTGCAGCAGTATCGGTGTTACCTGAGGAAATCACACTTTGATGGCAAGTCTATAAACGAATTTCCGGTGAAGTCTCCTGTGCTAAATTTAGAAGACATTGAATGGAAAAACCTTGTTATGCACTAGTCTCGTTTCTAGGATGAGGTACTGTCTATGAAATCACATAGCAATTTGAACTTCTACTTTTCCGCATGTGCCTTACGGATCTTTTTTGTAGGAAATCTGCTCGAAGAAGAATTCCGGTTTGACAAGAACGACATGATATCGCAAATATGCTACCCGCTGCTTTGCTCCTGTTAGTACCTGTTGTCCTGTATCACTGTACTTGCATACATACGTGGTTCATTATGTGACATCAGTATGCATGATAGCTTGTTTATCAATTGTTCGCTCCAAATTATCCGATCTGTATGGATGGTTACATTAGTGTAGAATATATCCAATGCCAATGTTTTTTAGCTCTGCATTGTTCTTTTAAGTACAGTCTGTCCTTTATCAGTGTACATATAATGACAGGTAGTTGTTCATGTACCATCACTCTGCAGCTTATTTTCCTTTGCCCTCCATTTCCTACACATCAGATCTATATTTACTCTTACCATAAGGTTGGTACTGAAGAAGTTTAGCTGTGCATTGCTCTTGGCTGTACCTTTTGCCTGTATCGCTGCACTTACATTTATAGCTACTTGGTTATGTAGCATCACTCTTCATCTTATCTTAAATATTCTCCATTTTTTCGTATATTATCACATCTATATTTACTCTTAACAAAATGTAGAATAAAGGCAATGCTTTTGAAGAAGATTTTGTGGTAAACTTCTTGAATTGCCCCCCATCAGCATGGACAAGGCCTTTATAGAGCCTGTCTTCACCAATAATGTAAGTTTGTCCATCTCAAGCCTTCAAACTTTGTTGTATATATTTGGTTAGGCATGACTGCAACAACTGTTTATTTTTGGTGTTTGCATCAAATTGCTTGTTTAAAGATTATTATATGTAGTTCATAAGCAAAAGTTCGTCCTTTCTCAATTTAATTTTTCAGTTGTACAACCAAGTTCCTTTTTCATACCATGTAAATTAAACTATACAGAGCAAGTGATCTTCTTTTGCACTGCATGTATGCTTCTGTTCTTCATTGTAATCCAGTGGTGTGGTGAACCTACCCACTACAGCACAATGTCATATTCTGCAATGTCTTAACTATGAAAAATGTCATATCATTCTACTATTATTTAGACCGTCTCTTTATTTGCCAATCTGAAATGGTATAAATTGACAGCACACTAACCATTGATACTTATGAGTTCTTGATCTTTAATCCAGTGGTGTCGTGAAGCTGCCAACTCCTTCACAATGTCATTTCCTGCCATGTCTTGACTTGAACAATACCATATTGTGTTAATGCAAATTTAAACTATGTCACTTTATTCATCAGTAATAAATGTGATGAATTGTCAGCACTGATACTTTTATGTGCAAAACCTGCCATCTGTCTACTTGTTTATCTTTTATAGTGAGGAAGATATAAGTGTTGAACAAGCGCATTCTCATCATCTTGCTTAGCTGCTTGCGCTGCAGCTCCCCAGCAGGGCTAAAATTTCTTGAACTCTATTGAAGTGCTGTCGATTTTGTATATTATTTTGTCAGCGTGTTTATTTGCACTGGTGGCGATCTTTGATGCCCAGTGTATGTAATCTGCTGTCTGCTTGTGCTTTATTATCATAGTGGCGAACTTTGATGCCCAGTGGATGTAATATGCCGTAATTTCTTTATTGTATAGTATAGGTTTTTTCTTATTCACGACGCTGCAGTTATTTTACTGTATATATATCCTGTCTTTGCAGTAAACCGGCCAAACCGTAAAATTACGGTACATAATCGGGCCATCATGCAATCACGATGTAGGTTGGGACTGAAACGTGCCGATCAGCTCACGGGCCGGCAGCAGCCCGAAATGAACCCCGGCCCATGATTGTGCGAATCAAATCACGGGCTTTTAACAGGCCGAAAAATTGTCTCGGTCCTTGTTTGGCCCAATCAGATATCGGCTGCGAGCTGGCCGGATGCAAACCGGGTCGTAGTTAGGCCCAACTATATGACGGGCTTTTAACAGGTTGAAATTAATATAGGGTTGAAATGTTAAACGGGCCCTTAACAGGCCAAAACTAATATCAGGCCGAATTACTAAGTGGGCCTTTAACAAGTGGGCCCAAAAGCATAGTGTCTAGTTGACGGGCCGAATGTGATATGGGCCATAATTAGGCCCAAAACATCTTAAAGGGACGGGCCTGATATGGGCCGTAATTTGGCCCAGAACATGGTAGGCTTTTAAAGGGCCGGATCTCATATGGGCCACTATTAGGCCCGGAGCATGGCAGGCCATTAATAGACCGGATCAAATATGGGCCGGCATTTGGCCCAAAAAATGACAGCCAGTTAATGGGCCGGCCTACTAGGGTCCTTAAAATCTTGTGGGCCTACAGCTGTGCCAGCCCATTAATGCCGGCGAAATCTCGTGGGCCTTTAGCTGGGCCGGCCCATTATGATCTGCAAGAATTTTGTGGGCCTTTACCTGGGCCGGCCTATTATGGCGCACAAAAATCTTGTGGGCCTTTACTGGGCCGGCCCATTATGGCCCGCAAAATATTGTGGGCCTTTAGCTGGGCCAGCCCATTATTGTCCGCAAAATCTCGTGGGCCTTTAGCTGGGCCGGCCCATTATGGTCCACAAAATCTTGTGGGCCTTTAGTTGGGCCGGCCCATTTAAAGTTGTTGGGTTGTGCCACGTGTCGACGTATCATAGGCGCCTTCTGTCCAGTGAGTGGATGACATCTGTCCCAACGATGAGCCGACACGTGTTTCCTCTAGCCAATGATGATTTTACATGTGGAAAATCCCCATTGGTCGGGGCTGTTAACGGGTTATCGGATCCAAAACCCAACCCGATAGCTTAACAGCGTTCCGTTACAGTGGATGCCATGTGTCGGTCACCCTTGATGAAAGCATTTCTGAGACGCTTGATTTATCGTCATGGAAGTGGACACTTCCGTGATGATAATTTTGGTAATGTCATGGAACACATCTACGACAACACATGTATGACTATCTTGATTCTGTCATAAATTTGTCATGGATGTACATGCATGGCAAAAAAAGCTACCTATTGTGACAAACACGTATCATCACGGAAGTGTAGTTTTTTGTAGTGAATAGTTAGTTCTAGTTAGATCGACTAGAGCTAGGTGTTGCACGAAGGCCGAGAAATATGGTGACAGCGTGACTGCATGAGGTGGGCTTGTGCGTAGTATGATGTAGGCACAGGGCTTGCCGTGTTTCCTACTTCTCCGGTCTAAATGTGGAGAAGATTTGGTCGAGTTCTTCCTCCTTTTGCCGACACGTGGGACATCCAGCATCCAGGTCGTGTCATGCAAGAAAATGGAGTGGTAGTTGAAAATCCACATGATGTGCATCTTGGGTTAAACTGTAAATAGAATCTTACTACTCTTGAGTAACTCCAAAAGCGGCCACCAAAGATCTTTATTGGATTCGTTTTTCATCACCAGCACGTCGAGGTGAAAGATGTGCAGGTTTGGTGGGTCCTCTTGCGTTCTCACTAACATGTGGGACCGCATGTGAGCCAACAGACAATGGGCTCCGCGCGTCTGCTGGCTGGATGACAAGAGAGATAGAGGAGGTTCAAGGCATCACTAGTAGAAAACAGGGCTTTGGTCCAGACCGGGTCAGCCCATTAGTCCCGGTTCAGTCCAGAATCGCGACCAATGTGGGCATTGGTCCCGGTTCGCGAGCCCAGGGGGCCGGCCGGGCCACGTGGGCCATTGTCCCAGTTCATCTGGACCTTTTGGTCCCGGTTGGTGGGATGAACCGGGACCAATGCGCCTCGCTCCTGGCCCACCACCATTGGTCCCGGTTCGTGGCTTGAACCGGGACCAAAGGCTCCCCTTTAGTCCCGGCTCATGTCACCAACCGGGACCAATGAGGTGCCTATATATACCCCTCGCTCGCTAGCAGAGCACCCCAGTGCTCTGTTTTTCTCTGGCCGAGGGGGAGAGGGCTTTGTGGTGCTCTAGCTCACCTCCTATGCACATGAGGTGTTCGATGGAATGCCCGAGCCACACTACTTAAGCTTTCTCCTCTGGAAGATCGACCTCCAAGCTCCATTTTCCTCGAGATTTGTCTTGATTTAGCGGTCCGTCACGCCCCGACCCCGTCTTCACCGCCGTCGATCACCCGCGCCGATCTCATCACCGACACCACTGTGGTGAGCCTCTTGTTCTTATCTTCTTTCTGAAAGGAAAAATATTCTTACTTGTATCTTCAAATAGATACTTGTATCATTTTCTTACATTTATTATTGCATCTTATATAGTGCGATGGTTTTGGTATCCGCCCCCGTCGGCCCTCGTCCTGTCTATGATTTGGATGTGGTATGCATATTATCTTTATAACTATTGGTTCATTTATTGTTTATGAAAATTATGCCGACCAATGTGACATAGATTTTATTTATCTAGGATGTATGTGAATCGGAAATGCCAACCGACCCTATTGTCGAGAGGTTAAATTTAGTTGAAGAAGAAAACAATTTGTTGAAGGAAAAAATAAAAAAAATTGAGGAGGAGAAGATGATATTGGAGTTGCATGTTGCGGATGTCGTCGATGATCACAAGATCAAGATGGATGCAATGCGCTTGAAGATTAGAAAGATTAGAAAATATGCCATTCATACCGAGGCTTGGTATCATTATGCCGTTGGATCAATTGTTACCTTGGTTGCGATTATGATCGCATTTGTTTTCGCATTGAATTTTTTTACATAGTTTCAATGTATGGTTTAATTAATTAGATGCTCTGGAGAGCTATATGTTGTTAGATGAGAACTATGTATGCACTTTGGTTTTAATGTGATGATGAACTTCTATTAATTTGGACACTTAATTATATATAATGCACGCAGATGAACCGGCAATGGATGTACGGTGACAGACACACCCGCGAGTACATTAAGGGCGTGCATGAGTTTCTCGATGCGGCTGAGGCAAACAAGCAGAATGGTTTTATGTGTTGTCCATGCATTGAATGTGGGAATACGAGGTCTTACTCTAACCGGAAAATCCTTCACTCCCACCTGCTTTACAAGGGTTTCATGCCACACTATAATGTTTGGACGAGGCACGGAGAAATAGGGGTTATGATGGAAGACGGCGAAGAAGAAGACTACGATGACAACTATGTGCCCCCTGAATACGGTGATGCTGCAACGGGGGGAGCTGGTGAAGATCAAGAGGAACCAGACGATGTGCCCAATGATGCTACAACGGGTGAAGCTGCTGAAGATCAAGAGGAACCAGACGATGTGCCTGATGATGATGATCTCCGCCGGGTCATTGTCGATGCAAGGACGCAATGCGAAAGTCAAAAGGAGAAGCTGAAGTTCGATCACATGTTAGAGGATCACAAAAAAGGGTTATACCCCAATTGCGAAGATGGCACCACAATGCTCGGTATCGTACTGGAATTGCTGCAGTGGAAGGCAGAGAATGCTGTGGCTGACAAAGGATTTGAGAAGCTACTGAAAATATTGAAGAAGAAGCTTCCAAAGGATAACGAATTGCCCGACAGTACATACGCAGCAAAGAAGGTCGTATGCCCTCTAGGATTGGAGGTGGAGAAGATACATGCATGCCCTAATGACTGCATCCTCTACCGCGGTGCATACAAGGATCTGAACGCATGCCCGGTATGCGATGCATTGCGGTATAAGATCAGACGAGATGACCCTGGTGATGTTGATGGCGAGCCCCCCAGGAAGAGGGTTCCTGCGAAGGTGATGTGGTATGCTCCTATAATACCACGGTTGAAACGTCTGTTCAAAAATGAAGAGCATGCCAAGTTGATGTGATGGCACAGTGAGAACCGAAAGAGAGATGGGAAGTTGAGAGCACCCGCTGACGGGTCGCAGTGGAGAAAAATCGAGAGAAAGTACTGGGATGAGTTTGCAAAGGACCCAAGGAATGTATGGTTTGCTTTAAGCGCGGATGGCATTAATCCTTTCGGGGAGCAGAGCAGCAATCACAGCACCTGGCCCGTGACTCTATGTATGTATAACCTTCCTCCTTGGATGTGCATGAAGCGGAAGTCATGATGCCAGTTCTCATCCAAGGCCCTAAGCAACCCGGCAACGAAATTGATGTGTACCTAAGGCCATTAGTTGAAGAACTTTAACAGCTGTGGAATGAAAACGATGTACGTACGTGGGATGAGCACAGACAGGAGGAATTTAACCTTAAGGCGTTGCTGTTCGTGACCATCAACGATTGGCCCGCTCTCAGTAACCTTTCAGGACAGACAAACAAAGGATACCACGCATGCAGGCACTGTTTAGATGACACTGAAAGTATATACCTGGACAAATGCAGGAAGAATGTGTAGCTGGGCCATCGTCGATTTCTTACGACTAACCATCAATGTCGAAAGAAAGGCAAGCATTTCAAAGGCGAGGCAGATCACCGGAAGAAGCCCGCCATGCGCGCCGGTGATCGCGTGCTTGCTATGGTCAATGATTTACACTATGTAATCTTTGGAAAGTGTCCCGGTGGACTAGCTGTTCCGAATGACGCTGAGGGACACGCAGCCATGTGGAAGAAGAAATCTATATTTTGGGACCTACCCTACTGGAAAGACCTAGAGGTCCGCTCCTCAATCGACGTGATGCACATGACGAAGAACCATTGCGTGAACCTGCTAGGCTTGTTGGGCGTGTATGGGAAGACAAAAGATACACCTGAGGCACGAGAGGACCTGCAACGTTTGCACGAAAAAGACGGCATGCCTCCGAAGTACTATAAAGGTCCTGCCAGCTACGCTCTTACGAAAGAAGAGAAAGAAATCTTCTTTGAATGCCTGCTCAGTATGAAGGTCACGACTGGCTTCTCGTCGAATATAAAGGGAATAATAAATATGCCAGAGAAAAAGTTTCAGAACCTAAAGTCTCATGACTGCCACGTGATTATGACGCAACTGCTTCCGGTTGCATTGAGGGGGCTTCTACCGGAAAACATCCGATTAGCCATTGTGAAGCTATGTGCATTCCTTAATGTAATCTCTGAAAAGGTGATCGATCCAGAAATCGTACCAAGTCTAAGGAGTGATGTGGCGCAATGTCTTGTCAGTTTTGAGCTGGTGTTCCCACCATCCTTCTTCAATATCATGACGCACGTCCTAGTTCATCTAGTCGATGAGATTGTCATCCTAGGGCCCGTATTTCTACACAATATGTTCCCCTTTGATAGGTTCATGGGAGTCCTAAAGAAATATGTCCGTAACTGCGCTAGGCCAGAAGGAATCATCTACATGGGCCATCAAACAGAGGATGTTATCGTGTTTTGTGTTGACTTCATTCCTGGCCTTAAGAAGATAGGTCTCCCTAAATCGCGGTATGAGGGGAGTCTGACTGGAAAAGGCACTCTTGGAAGAGACTCAATAATATGCAGGGACGGATATTCTTGGTCTCAAGCACACTACATAGTTCTACAGAACTCTACCTTGGTGACCCCGTATGTTGATGAACACAAGAACAGTCTGCGCTCCAAACACCCAGAGCAGTGCGACGACTGGATTACATGTGAACACATCAGGACTTTCAGCAGTTGGTTGGAAACACGTCTCAGAGGTGACAACACTGGTTGTGATGAGTTGTACTTGTTGTCCAGGGGACCATCTTTGACTGTATTGACTTACAAAGGATACGAGATAAATGGGAATACATTTTACACGATCGCCCAAGATCAAAAGAGCACCAACCAAAACAGCGGTGTCCGCTTTGATGCAGCAACCGAGAGTGGAAAGGACACATATTATGGTTACATAGTGGACATATGGGAACTTGACTACGGACCTGATTTTAAGGTCCCTTTGTTTAAGTGCAAATGGGTCAATCTGTTAGGCGGCGGGGTACAGGTAGACCCACAGTACGGAATGACAACAGTGGATCTGAAAAATCTTGGGTACACTGACGAACCGTTCGTCCTAGCCAATGATGTGGCACAGGTTATCTATGTGAAGGACATGTCTACCAAACCGAGAAAAAGAAAACATAAGGAAGCGAATACATCATACGATGAGCCAAAGCGCCACATAGTTCTTTCAGGAAAAAGGGACATCCTGGGAGTGGACAGCAAGACAGACATGTCTGAAGATTATGAGAAGTTTCATGAAATTCCTCCCTTCAATGTCAAGGCTGACCCAAGCATCCTGATAAACAATGAAGATTATTCATGGTTACGGCGCAATAAGCAAATGACACAAGCAAAGAAAAAGTGAAGACTTTCTCCCGCAACTATTATGATGATACCATGCCAACTTTGTAACACACGAACATGCTACCATTGTCCGTTTTGTACATGCACATGCTATGTGGGTGAAATTATGATACCATCCCAAATTTCAGCTTTTTCAGAGTTCATTTGAAAGTGATTGTCCATTTTGTACACGAAGTGCATCAAGTTTTCTCTATAAGTGCATCTATTCTCATTTTTTAGTAAGTTAATCACAAACTTGTGATTCAAACAATTTTCAAAGAATTCAAATTTTAACTATTCAAATTTGAAAACTAATGGCACTAACAGAAAGTTTATAATTTTTCTAAAACTAATGGCACTAACAGAAAGTTTATACTTTTGCTAACCTAAAAGCAAACAGAATTAAAAATTAAAGCAAAAAACAAAAGAAAATAAATAATGCAAAAAACAAATCAAAAAAACACGAAAAAACTATTTTTATAGTAAAGTTAATCACAAAATAAAATAAATAAAGCAACAAAGAAAACAAAAAAAACTAAAAAAAGTGTTTTCAAATTTGAAAACTAATGGCACTAACAGAAAGTTTATAATTTTTCTAAAACTAATGGCACTAACAGAAAGTTTATAATTTTGCTAACCTAAAAGCAAACAGAATTAAAAATTAAAGAAAAAAATAAAAGAAAATAAATAATGCAAAAAACAAATCAAAAAACAGGAAAAACTATTTTTATAGTAAAGTTAATCACAAAATAAAATAAATAAAGCAAGAAAGAAAACAAAAAAACTAAAAAGTGTTTTGAAATTTGAAAACTAATGGCACTAAAAGAAAGTTTATAATTTTTCTAAAACTAATGGCACTAACAGAAAGTTTATAATTTTGCTAACCTAAAAGCAAACAGAATTAAAAATTAAAGCAAAAACAAAAGAAAATAAATAATGCAAAAAACAAATCAAAAAAATAGGAAAAAACTATTTTTATAGTAAAGTTAATCACAAAATAAAATAAATAAAGCAACAAACAAAACAAAAGAAACTGAAAAAGTGTTTTCAAATTTGAAAACTAATGGCACTAACAGAAAGTTTATAATTTTTCTAAAACTAATGGCACTAACAGAAAGTTTATAATTTTGCTAACCTAAAAGCAAACAGAATTAAAAATTAAAACAAAAAACAAAAGAAAATAAATAATTCAAAAAACAAATCAAAAAACAGGAAAAAACTATTTTTATAGTAAAGTTAATCACAAAATAAAATAAATAAAGCAACAAAGAAAACAAAAAAACCAAAAAGTGTTTTCAAATTTGAAAAGTAATGGCATTAACAAAAAGTTTATAATTTTTCTAAAACTAAAAGCATAAAGAATTAAAAAAATAAAGCAAAAAACAAAGGAAAAATAAATAAAGCAATAAAAAAACAAAAAATGCCACCTACTGGGCCAGCACGGCCTGAATACGACTAGAAACCCTACCATGGGCCAGGATTCAGGCCCGCAGCAGGCCCAGTAGGCCCACAGGCATTGCAGTGACAGATTAGGCCCGAAAGCCTGCAGTTGAGAGGAGCTCGGGAGGGTGGGCGCAGCAGCGCTTATAAACCACTCCCGAGCCCTCTCAACTAGCGAGGTGGGACTAAACTTTTGGGCGCGGGGCAGCACAAGGCCATTGGTCCCGGTTGGTGACACCAACCGGGACTAAAGGGGGCATTGGTCACGGTTCGTGGCACAAACCGGGACCAATGCCCCCCTTTAGTCCCGGTTGGTGCCACCAACCGGGACCATAGGCCTCTGCTTCCCGCCCTTTCGGCTACTGAAAAGAGACCTATGGTCCCGGTTGGTGGCACAAATCGGGACCATAGGTGTGCATTGGTCACGGTTCGTGCCACGAACCGGGACCATTGCTCTGGGTATGTAAGGTAGCACCTGTGAAAATTTTGCCAACCGCTCCCATTCGCCCCCAACGCCGCCAGGCCGTTCGTCGTCGTTGTCGTCGCCCCGAGCCCATCGTCACCCGCTCACCGTCGCCGTCGCCCCACGCCGCCGCAGGCCTTCTCCCCGTCGCTGCGTGCACCGTCGCCGGCCTCCTCCTTGTTGTTGCATGCACCATCTCCGGCCCCCTCCCCGTCGCCCCGTGCCGCGTCGCCGGCCTCCCCCGCGCCGTCGCCGGCCTCCTCCCCGTCGCGCCCCTAGTGAGCTCCCCGCCCCTTCCCATTGATCCCTGTCGCTCTGACCATCGCCACCGCCGCCGCTGCTCTCTGTGTGTGATAAAAAATTTCATATGTGTATGTATATGCTCATATGTATTTGGATTTGGCTATGTATGTGTGTATATGCTCATATGTATGTACGTATGTATGTATATGCTTTCTGTATATGCTCATATGTATGTATGTTCATATAGCATTTTTTCTATATATGAATTATTTTTTTGTTCATGGATATATGCTAAAGAAAACGAGGGGGGTGATAGATGATGATGAGGGGTCGAGAGGGGGACGAGAGGTCGAGAGGGGTCGAGGGGAGAAAAAAATGTTATCAGGGACGAGGGTCGTCGAGGGGTCGAGAGAGGGACGAGGGGTCGAGAGGGGTACGAACCGGGACCAATACTCTGTGTATATAAGCATGACTTAGAAAGAAGAAGAGGAGAGGAAGAGGAGGAGAAATAAATAAGAAGAAGAAAAAAGAAGAAAAAGAAGAGGAGAAGAAGAAAGGAATAGTGGAGAAGAAGATAAAATATAATATATTCTATTTTTTCTTCTTCTCCATTATTCCTTTCTTCTTATCCTCTTTTTTTTCTTCTTTTTTTTCTTCGATCTTCTCCTCTAGCTATTCCTTTCTTCTTCTCCTCTTTTTTCTTCTTCTTCTTCTTCTTCTTCTTCTTCTTCTTCTTCTTCTTCTTCTTCTTCTTCTTCTTCTTCTTCTTCTTCTTCTTCTTCTTCTTAATTTTTATCGGGAATGAGGGTGTCGAGGATCGCCGAGGGGTCGAGGGTCGGGAACTAGGGTAGAGGGTCGAGGGATCAAGGGTCGAGGGTTCTAGGGTCGTCTAGGGGTCGAGGGTTCCAGGGTCATCGAGGGTTCGAGGGGTCGAGGATCGCCGAGGGGTCGAGAGAGGTTTCCTAGTGTCAAAGTATTGAAGAAATCCATGGCTTCATCATTAGCCGGAAGTAACCAGGGCATGACGAAGTCCTCCAAAGTTATTTTGGAATGGTGTCCCGGATAGGATAATTTGCCTTTTTGTATGAATTTCAGCAAAGGCCTTCCAAATAACGTTATTTGGAAGGTTCTTGCTGAACTCTGTACCAAAAAGCGAATTATCCTATCTAGGACTCCGTTCCAAAATAACTTTGGAGAGCTTCGTACCATCATGCACCTGTTACTTTCGCCTAATGATGAAGACATGGTTTTGTTGAATCCTTTGACACTAGGCAACCTCCCGACCCCTCGGCGATCCTCTCGAACATGAGAGGAAGAAGAGGATAAAAAAAGAAGAGGAAGAAGAAAAAAAAGAGGAGAAGAAAGAATAGAGGAGTTCTTCTCCTCTATTATTTTTGCTCCTCTTTTTTTTTCTTCTTCCTCTTTTTTTATCAGGAACGAGGGTCGTCGAGGGACATATAGATGTAGTGTCGTCGTTGTCGATATATACCCCCTCCCGATAGCTTCAACACGGGGGGGGGGGTCGATATTACCCCCTCCTTGAAGCGTTCTCGAGGCCACCCCAAACCCTTGAAGCGTTGTCGAGGCCACCCCAAACCCTAGAGAAGCAGCGTCGAGGCCACTAATTAATATATATGATTCCTTACTATGATTAGGTAGCTAGTTCTACGTTTGGCACTAATATATCCATTTGTCATGTTTGAATAATAATTGCCATGTTGTAAATATTTTTAGAAACTATGGACACCGCCCGAGACGAAGCTAAAGAAGCATTGTTGAGGGACATAATTGCAGAAGGAAGTGACGCCGTCTCGTTGTTTCCCAATGACACCGATGGTTTGGAAGGAGAGGGTGAAGAAGCTGGCTACGGTGACCTAATGCCGGTGCAAGAAGAAGAACATGAGGACGGCTCCGGTGACCCAATGTCGGTGCAAGAAGGAGACCGTGATGACGGCTCCGGTGACTGAACCAAGTCTGGCCAGGTATATATATTAGTTAAGCCTGTGCTGACTAGCTGATTGATGCATTCATTGTTTTGGTATGTACGCATATTAATTAAGTCTCTGTTCTTTTTTCTAGCCCTCCGGATCGAGCACAACTTCGGTAAAGAGACGAGGCCCGAAGAAAAAGTTGAGCTCGGACGAAAAGTTTGAGATCATAACAATCGCGCCCGACGGCTAACCGATTGAACCCATCCAAACAAGGAACGCATTTGTTGCTCAGTGTGGGGTTCTGGTTAGGGACAAGATCCTGATAAGCATCCAGCAATGGTTTAAGCCGGCTACAGAAGACCCTGAGGTGTCTTATGTCAATGATATGCAGAAAAATGATCTTTGGACTGAGCTGAAGTCAAATTTCACCCTACTGCCAGAGGATAATCCAGAGAACCCAGTTAAAGAGAAATTAATCAAGTCTTTTGCTCTTAAGAGGATGCAGAACTATTCAGGAGGTGGAAGAAAGAGCTGAATAAGTTTGTTGAAAATAATGAGACACCAGAATTCAAGGGCAGATATGAGAAGATCAGAGATCACTGGCCCACATTTGTGGCCCACAAGACATCGAAAAAGAGTAAGAAGATGTCGGTGACAAACAAGCAAAATGCTGCGAAGAAGAAGCTTCACCATCGCATGGGGTCAGGTGGCTTCCTCGTAGCCCGGCCTAAGTGGGCCAAGACTAAGAATGATCTGGTTGATAAAGGGATCGAACCAGAGACAATTAGCTGGCCAGACCGTTGCCGGACTTGGTTCTTCGGGGCTGGCGGAACCTTGGACCCTGTAACTGGGAAGTGCATTTGGACGAACGATCAAATGGACATACCAGTCAGGAAGCTTAAGCAGTATATCAAAGCAGCGCAGCAAGGGAAGTTCTTTCCAGACAGAGAGAACGACGAGCTCACAATGGCCTTCGGGAATCCTGAGCACCCTGGACGGACATGAGGCACGCCAGGCTCCATTCCGTGGAAGGTTGGGTTTCCGGACGCAGGCGGTTACAAATCCCAAGAGAGGAGGAAAAAAGTGCAGCAGACCCAAATGCAGGCGCTGCAAGCAAGGGTAGACGCGATAGAGGAACGAGAAGCAAATCGCAGCAAATGTACTGCTGAAGCTTCCCCCGAAGCTACCCCGCCATCTTAGTGTAGAAGCAGCATGGCTTCCACTGAGCTGCTTCAGCCGGAGCATGCCTTGACGGTCCTGCCAGCTATCCTGTGGATGCTATCATGGAGTCTCAAAATTGCCACCTTGTGACGCAATGGATGAATTTGAAGGTCAAGGTGGCTGTTGGCTCTGTTTATCCTACTGAACCCGGTGCAACTTTTCACTGCCGGCCGATTCCAGAAGGATATGCTAGGGTGATGGTGGATGAAATAACGGAGGGATTTGAGGACCTCCAGCTTGACCACCCTACCAGTGAAGGGGAGACTCGGCTGGGGTCTGCTCTGAAGACTCCATGCCTATGGCGGAAGGAGCTCATCAACCTTCCGAACTGGACGCCTCCGCCTCCTCCTCCTCCTCCGGCGAGTCAGGGCACTCCGCCTCCTCCACCGCCTCCTCCTCCGGCGAGTGACGATCAGGGCCCTCGGTCGGCTCCTTCTCCGGTGCATGGCGGCACTCCGCCTGTGCCGGCGCGCCCGAGCAGCCAGCCTCCTCCTTCTCCGCCTCGTCAGCAAGGGCGGAAGAGACCCGCCGCCGCTCCAGCAACTGCTCCGGCGCGTCGTAGTCCTTCTCCTCCGCCTCGTAAGCAAGTAAAGAAGACAACCGCTTCGTCTGCTCGGCCGGCGTCTAGCAGTACAACCAGAGGCGGGAGGACATACAGATTCGGTCCTTCTCTGAAGAGTCCACAGAAGTTACCATACGAGAGGACCCCGGAGGAGAACGCGAAGATCGCGCGAACCGAAGTGTATGACTGGTTTCAAGGGTTGAAAGCAAAGAGACATCCACCTCCGGAGGAGAAGGTAGATCCGGTGAAAGTGAAGCGCACTCTGGCTGCCCTGGCAAAACCACCAAAGTCTCCGCCAAAAGGCAACTATGAGCGCATTATTGCAAAGACATGGGCCGAAGCAGAGCGGTCGGGAAGTACAGTCAGTGATCAAAGGGTGAAAGAACAACGAGCAGCTGGGAAACAAATTACCCAGCTCGGCGAACAAGCGAAGCAATCATGCCCCCCGCTCAAGGTGCCTAGCGACATTGTCGATCCGAGGATGGTGCCCGGTTATGGCAATGTTGACGATTACCTGCCCGACGATGTACATTATGATCCCATGGAGGTGCAGATACACAGATACGAGTACGGGAAGCCTCTCGTCAAAGATGAAAAATCTTTAACAACGATGATGCGAAGATTACATGATTGGTACTTGAAAATCTGCAAAGAGTCTGGGGGGAGGAGTACTTTGTATGCGAGAGTTAAACCGGAGCATCACCTCGTTGGAATTGAACTGTTGCCTATTCCATTTGAGGAGTTCTATCAGTTTTTCAATCAATTGGCCCTCGATAAAACAACGATCACCTGCTACTGTCTGTAAGTACTACTACTTCTGTCATTAAGTCTCTCTATATAGCTCATCTCTTTCATTGCATGCATTTATAATTATCCTCACTATATTATGCAGATTGAAGATCGCCGAATTGAAGAAAATACAAATCGGTGATATTGGGTTTGTTAACACATATCTCATAGATGCAATTGAGGTCGAACATCGTCCCGAAGATACCAAGGCCAACTTGCTACGATCATTCAAAAAAAATGAAAACAAAGATATAATACTCTTTCCTTACAACTTCAAGTGAGTGTTACTGTCTTGTGCATATTCGGTTTCCCTTATATATTAGTCCAGGTTATAGTAATGTAATTGATGAGTTATGCATGCGTGTGCAGTTTCCACGATATTCTCCTAGAGATTAGGCTTGAGCAGGGAGTAGTAACCGTCTTGGACTCTAAACGAAAAGATCCCTAGGAGTATGCGGACATGACTGAAATCCTCAGCAACTTTGTTCATTTCCTGATATCAAGTAATTGTTTTCTTTGTCCGGCAGGGTTTGGAGAAAATTCACCAGAAAAGTTCCGGGACTACCGAAGGAGCTGGAATTTAGACACCCGAAAGTAAGTACTATAGTAGCATGTTCCGCGCATCTCCTAGTGATTCAAGCGCTAGTTTCATCAATACCATTTAGCTTTCTTGCTTATCAGTTTGATTGACCTCTATTTCTTGTAAAGTGGTTGTGGCAGGAACAAGGGAATGATTTCTGTGGATACTACATCTGCGAGTCCATCCGCCACACGACCTATGAGCGGGGCGGGTACTCTGACGAACAATATGAAGTACGTAAATAACAACATTCACAATTTTATTTTATTACCATCATTTGTGTTGAGTTTCATTCATTCATATATATATGTATTGACCCCCTTCTTCAAATTAGATGTTTCGGAAGTGGGATGAACTCCTAGCACCAGCTCGCATGCGAGCAATTCAAGAGGAATTGGTGGCATTCTTTCTTGACCACATGATCACTGAAGACGGAGAATACTATGTGGACCATGAGTCCGTATGATTATATTTGTCAGAGATAATTATTGTATATATGTAGCCGGTAGTGTCGGATAGATATACGAGAACTTGTTGTTCGACCAATCTCTCGGAGAAGGAGAGGTGGTCGATATCACTTCTCTCTGTATGCATATATGTTCATGACGATCTTCTATTTCCTTCGTTTTCTTACTAGCTAGCTAGCATGTCTAGTCCTCTCTATACGTATGTATAGTACATAGCGTCGACCAAGCACGGACATAAGAGAGGACACTTCTCTCTATTAATTATAGCTAGCTAACACAATATATGAAACACCTAAATTAACGCCCCAAAACCCCCAAAATCCCCAACCCCCCCCCCTTAGAAAAAACAGAAACCCCAGCCACAGAAATGCTGACGCGCGGATGCGTATTGGTCCCGGTTGGTGCCACCAACCGGGACCAAAGGGGCTCCTGCCTGGGCTCCGCGCACAGGCCACGTGGAGGCCCATCAGTCCCGGTTCTGATTTGAACCGGGACTAAAGGGACAGGGCATTAGTACCGACACTTTAGTCCCGGTTCAGGAACCGGGACTAAAGGCCCTTACGAACCGGGACAACAGGCCCTTTTTCTACTAGTGCATGGTACTTGCAATTTGGCTTTGTTGCACCAATTATACTGTAGGGGGTTCCCTTACAGTCTTTCTGTCAAAAAAGAGAGATAGAGGAGGGCTGAGCACGGACTCCAGGAAATTTGTTCTACGTAACCAGCACCTCGATATAGGATCGTTTTATTGGGGTGGCATGGGCCATAACTAGCATTCACGTCTAGTAGTACGGCACACGCCACCCACACGAGTCCCATCCGACACCAATTTTCTTGGAGTCCATGCTACAACCATCTCTTGTCCCTCCTGTTTTCTCAGCCATCACGCGGTGGGCAGGGTAGGGGTTTGCCGATAGTCTGTTTGCTCAACTACGGTCCCACTTGTAAGTGAAAATGCAACACAACACACATTCCCCCTTGATAGTCGTGCCGGACCAATCGTGTGGGGGTGCGACACGAACACGACAGGCTTTTCCTTATGAACTTGTAACTTGTAAAATTTGGTTCTGCTCCATGGCGCGACCGATAGGTAGAAATAACGATTTTACCTAGAGTAATGAGAAGTTTGGTTCTTGTGCGGTTCCAAAATTATGAAGTTGATGCAAAAGGTAAGATAATTACTATAGTAGTGCCATATACTACTACATGGATTTGAGGGAAAGATAAAGATACATACGGATCCATCAACGACATCCTCACGCCCTAGTGCGCCGGGTCACCAACCGACGTGTGAGGAGCAGCGGCGTTGGCGGCGAGCTCAATGTGCTTCTGAACAATGTTGTCCAAGGTTGCCCTGCGGTCCAAGAAGGCCAGCGACATATTCTCCTCCTGTGGCACGTAGTAGTCCTTGTGGATGATTTGCGCCTAGACGTGGGTGATTATGTCGATGGTGTCTTGCTGCGCCAGGCGCTGCGTGGCGAGCGCGACCTCAAGGTGGACATTCTCCGGCATGATGGCGGGCAGTCGCAGGGCAACCAGTGCATCGAAGAGGTTTTTACCATAGAGGCCATTGTGGGTGGCAGGCATCACAGAGCCTGTGCACGTGGGCTGGAGGCATACGTCAAGGTCGTCCGTGAGCTTCTTGACAATAGTGAACTTGTCAAGGAAGCCGACGAGGACCTCGTTGAACAAGGAGGCGAAGCTGTCATCCAAGTGGCCTCTCACCCTGGCAGCCTCAAGCACGACCTGGAGACGTTCCTCGGTACCCGGCCGCAGGCTGGTGTCGTGGACCATCTGGCACAGCCGGCTGATGCTTGCGCTCATCGCCTCCATGGGTCTATCTTCTAGTCGACTGATCTTGCGATTGGAGTGATCACTCTTGCCCTTGGTTACGGTGCGTAGTGCGTAGGATTTCATAGATTGGGCTGGCGGGGAGCCTTTATATGAGAAGTGCAGACTGCGTTGCATTCACGTATGTGTTGGCCATCTACTCCTTGGCCCTCTACTGCACTTTCCTTTGGCTATATGATAGGTGGGCCAGCCACCTATTGGGCCCGTGCATTGCACGGAACACCAAGATTGGGGGTGAACGGCGCTGGCAGCGGCCATCAAGCCAGATTTTTCCATGGCCTTCTAGATGTGGTGGGGAGGAGATAAGGCTGATTGTGAGAGACAAGGAGTTGTTTGTAAATAGGGAACAAGTGCGGGCAATCTTTTTGCAAAACTGGAGAAGTTTGGTTTGTATGCGTCAGATCTAGATCCGACGACTATTGGTGAAAGATGGAAGGCACAACATCATCACCAACTCAGGACCTCTTTGATTCGCAGGATTTTGGAAACGCAGGAATATGACACAGCAATATTACAAGTTTCAAACTGATATTACAAATGTTAGGAGTAATGCTGCACCTACGAAGGGGAAATTACTAGGAAGTTTACTTAAGAAATTTCGTTACTTTAGGTGGATGCAGCATTATCGTACAAACTAAAATCCACCGCCTTGACAAGTCACTAATGGGCAAATAAATTTTCTAGTCTCTGGCCACTTGATGTTTCGAAAACACTAGTAGAAAAAGGACCTAATGTGAGATACATTAGTCCCGGTTCGATTTTGGCCCGGTACTAATGGTACCATTAGTCCCGGTTCGAACGACTATGCATTAATGCCGGTTCATGTTGAACCTTTAGTACCAGTTCGTGCCACGAACCGGTACTAAAGGGGTGGTAGCAGGCTGGCGTCAGGTCGGGGCCCCACGATCCCCTTTAGTCCCGGTTCGTTGCACAAACTGGCACTAAAGGGATAACCTTTAGTACCGGTTCGTGCCATGAACCAGGACTAAAGGGGTCTGACTCTACCCCCCCCCCTTGTGTATCGCCATTTTAGTTTTGAAAAAAACAAAAGAAAATGATAAAAAATTCAAACAAAAAATTTCTTCGAGATGTGGTTATATTACTACATCTACTAGTTAGGAAAATTCAAACACTTAACTTTGGACATGTTTTGCAAAAAAGTGTTATGAAAAAGTAAAACGGCTATAACGTTTGCATACGATGTCGGAAAAACGTATAATATATCAAAATGTTCAGCACGAAAATCGACATCCGATTTTGATAGCCTACTGCTTGTTTGCAATTTTTAGAATCCTCATATTCCAAAAGAAAAAAAGATATGCTCAAATTTCAGTTTTTTTAATTTTCATTAAATCTGGTCAAACCATGGTAAAACTACTTATTCAAGAAGTATTAATGTTACTACATAATTATTCAAGAATATTAGTGTTACTAAATAATTATTTCATTTTTTTGAATTTTGGTCAAATCTGGTCAAACTATGGTCAAACTTATTCAAGAAATATTAGTGTTACTAAATAATTACTGTTTTTTAGAATAATAGTTTCAAACTCAAACGGTGAAACATGTGACCTAATGCTCAAGCTAAACTGCTGAGAGTTAATAGGATTGACAACTTACATTTGTCAGGAAAACAACAAGTGTAGACATGGAAAGTAGGGGGAATAGAACTCCGAAGTTAAGCGTGCTCATGCTGGGGGAGAGCAAGGATGGGTGACTAGCCGGGAAGTTAGATGATTTGGAATGTGTGATCCACACTTGAGCAATTAAGAGGGGTGATTAGAGACTAAATCATCAAATAATTCAGAAAACTGAAAATCAAAAAAATAATTATTTTTTTCCAACATTTTCAAAAATAAATTCAAAAAAAACCTTCAGTACTGGTTGGTAACACCAACCGGTACTAAAGGTCCCCCATACCAAGGCGCGAGCTCACGCCACGTGGCGGGCCTTTAGTGGCGGTTCGTGCCGAACCAGTACTAAAGGGGGGGGGGGCTTTAGTCTCCACCCTTTAGTGTCGGTTGCAGAACCCGGGGGCACTAAAGGCCCTTACAAACTAGTAATAAAGGTCCGTTTTCTACTAGTGAAACTAATTCAACTTATGCGGAGACTTTGTCATTTAGGCTTAGACGCTTGCGCTGATCACCACGCCCTTCATTGTTGCGCCAGAGAACGCCAAACCTCATTACCTTGAGCACAGTTTCCTCCAGAACAAAGAACCTGGCCAATTTAATCCCAGATGTGCTGCCTTGGTAGTCGATCAAATCAATTTCTGTAAGATGGAGATGAAGGCATTTGATGGTATTGTTATAGTGCAGCGCATTTTTCACTTTTGGGTCTTTTTTATCTGCAAAAGAAGAGAACATACTAGAGCAGCTCGCTATATAAGATTGCCGTGTCATCAAGAGGTACCAATATCATTCGCTCATATGATAGGGTTGGCTGGCTAGTGATAACTTCTCTCTCTCTCTCTCTCTCTCTCTCTCTCTCTCTCTCTCTCTCTCTCTCTCTCTCTCTTTCTCCTTCCTCTCATTTACCTAGGAGCACCGTGAAGAGCTTTGGCATTTGTTGCCTTCCACTATGTGGCTGATGCCATATTTCTCAAAAGTATGCCACATCATACGCATCGATGTATAATCAAAAGATTTTGGCACCGCTCTCGCGACGTGAGAGAGTTGGCACCGCTGTGCACACAGACCCACATGTATAAAAAATCAATCAAACCAACTACACCAGTGTCTCACTCTCCCAAGCAAGTGTTTTTTATTGCCTCAGTCCTCTCTCTCTCTCCCACACAAGTGTTTTTTCATTGTGTGGGTTAATTTGGCACCGGAGCAAAGTAGGTGATCCAGATTGGGGCACCAGGTGAGCAATGGAGGGGCATCGATTCCAAATACATCACAAGTGAATTTGGCACGTGTTTTGTCCTACAGAGTGGAGGGCCGTTATAGCCCACTTTTGTACTACCTTGTATTTAGTGTAAAATTTTGACCATAGATTTACCTAAGAAAATGCCAATGCATGTCACAAAAAATTATACCAATTGGAATTATGTTCAAATACGAATCCAATGATATAATTTTAGTGACATGCATTAACGTTTTGTCAGTTAAATCTATGGTCAAATTTTGATACTACAAAATAGGAAGAGTAAACCAGGACGGAGGTAGTACTTGCTCTAAGGGTAATGATGGTAGCTGCAACTACGTCGGTATTTCCTCGGAGAGGGATGGATGATGTAGCACAGCGACGGTAGCTATTTCCCTCAGTTATGAAACCAAGGTATCGAACCAGTAGGAGAACCAAGCAACACAACATAAACATCACCTGCACACAAACAACAAAACCTCGTAACTCAACGAGTTAAAGGGGTTGTCAATCCCTTTCGGGGTATGGCACCTCAAGATAGGCAAGCGAATGTGAGGTGAATTGTAGTAGATTGATAGATCGATCGCCAAATAAAATAAATAAAGATAAAACACAGCAAGGTATTTTTGTATTTTTTTGGTTTAATAGATCTGAATAAATATGCAAAGGAAAAGTAGACCGCAAGGCAAATATATGAGAAAGAAGACCCGGGGGCCGTAGGTTTCACTAGTGGCTTCTCTCGAGAAAAATAGCAAACGGTGGGTAAACAAATTAATGTTGGGAAATTGATAGAACCTCAAATAATTATGACAATATCCAGGCAATGATCATTACATAGGCATCACGTCCAACATTAGTAGACCGACTCCTGCCTGCATCTATTACTATTACTGCACACATCGACCGCTATCTAGCAAGCATCTAGTGTATTAAGTTCATGGAAAACGGAGTAATGCAATAAGAACGATGGCATGATGTAGACAAGATACATTTATCTATATGGCAGTAGATATAGATCTTGTCTTTTTATCCATAGTAGCAATGATACATATGTGTCGGTTCCCTTTCTATCACTGGGATCAAGCACCGTAAGATCGAACCCACTACCGAGCACCTCTTCCCATTGCAAGATAAATAGATCAAGTTGGCCAAACAAAACCCAAATATCGGAGAAGAAATACGAGGCTATAAGAGATCATGCATATAAGAGATCAAAGAAACTCAAATAACTTTCATGGATATAAAAAGATATAACTGATCATAAACTCGAAGTTCATCAGATCCCAACAAACACACCGCAAAAGAGTTACATCATAAGGATCTCCAACAGACCATTGTATTGAGAATTCAGCGAGAGAGATAAATCTATCTAGCTACTAACTACGAACCCGAAGGTCTAGAAAGAACTACTCATGCATCATCGGAGAGGCACCAATGGAAGTGGTGAACCCCATCCGAGATAGTGTCTAGATTGGATCTGGTGGTTCTGGACTCTGCGGCGGCTGGATGAATATTTCGTCGACTCCCCTAGGGTTCTGGTATTTTTTGGGTATTTATAGAGCAAAG
Organism: Triticum aestivum; assembly: GCF_018294505.1. Classification (NCBI taxonomy): domain Eukaryota; kingdom Viridiplantae; phylum Streptophyta; class Magnoliopsida; order Poales; family Poaceae; genus Triticum; species Triticum aestivum. The sequence continues at coordinate 62,860,318 of NC_057812.1, forward strand.
AGGCGGTCCGGGGGGCACCCGAGGTGGGCACAACCCACCAGGGTGCGCCTGGGCCTCCTGGCGCGCCTTAGTGGGTTGTGCCCCCCATGGGGCTCCCCAATGGTGCAACCGAGGCCCATTTCCTTCCTTCTGGCCCATAAAAAATCATTGTGATGTTTCGTGGAATTTGGACTCCATTTGATATTGATTTCATGCGATGTAAAAAACATGGAAAAACAACAACTGACACTTGGCACTATGTCAATAGGTTAGTTCCAAAAAATGATATAAAATGACTATAAAATGATTATAAAACATTCAAGATTGGTAGTAAAATAGCATGGCACAATAAAAATTGTAGATACATTGGAGACGTATCAGCATCCCCAAGATTAACTCCTACTCGTCCTCGAGTAGGTAAGTCATAAAAACGGAATTTTTGATGTGGAGTGTTCTTCATCAAGTCATCTCATATTATTTTCTTTATAGCATGGACATTTGGACTTTTATGTGATTCAAAGCAAAAGTCTAGTTTTGACATAATAATTTAGATACTCAAGCATATCAACAAGCAACCATGTCTTTCAAAATATCAACGCTAAAATAAGTTATCCCTAGCCCATCATGCTCAAACATTGGTCCATTCATGAAACACACTCGAATATTTACTACACCCAATACTTGAGCACGATCATATTGCCTCCTAGTTGGTGCTTTTATGAGAGAAGATGGAGACTCAAATTTAAAATAAAAATTGCATAAAGTAAAAGAAAGGCCCTTCGTAGAGGGAAGTAGGGATTTGTAGAGGTGCCAGAGCTCAAAGCGAAAAATTAGAGGTAAAATTGTTTTGGGAGGTGTATCCATCCCACCAACGAAAATGACTTAGAGTTCCCAATACTTTCCATGCATAGATATATCATAGGCGGTTACCAAACAGAAAATAAAGTTTATTCCTTTTTCCAGCACAACTTTCACTTTCCATGGCTAATCGTATCCACGGGTGCCCTCCATACCAGCACTTTCCAAGGAATCTATTATTTGACAACCTAAACTAAATATTTCTGTGCATTTTGGGACTGGCATCCCTAATACCTTTGCCTTACTCTTGTGCAATGACAAGTGAATAAACACTCATCTTGAGAATAACATATCTATCATGGAAAATATTAGCCACCTGATACGTCTCCAATGTATCTACTTCTTCTTCATGCTTTTCCTCTTGTTTTGGACTCTAATTTGCATGATTTGAATGAAACTAACCCCGAATTGACGTTGTTTTCAGCAGAACTACCATGGCGTTGTTTTGTGGAGAAATAAAAGTTCTCGGAACGAAACAAAACTTTTTGAGGATTTTTTATACCAACAATAAGAATTTCTGGAGCCAAGACCCACAGGAGAGGGGCCCCTGGGTGGGCACAACCCACCAGGGTGCGCCACCCTCTCCTGGCGTGCCCAGGTGGGTTGTACCCACCTGGTGGCCCCCTGATGATATCCTAATACTATAAATCCACATATTTCCAGAAAAAAAATAGGGAGAAAGAATTATCACGATCCACGAGACGGAGCCGCCGCTAGGCCCTGTTCTTCCTCAGGAGGACAAATCTGGAGTCCGTTTGGTGCTCCGGAGAGGGGGATCTTCGATCTTCGTCATCCCCAACCTATCTCCATCGCCAATTCCATGATGCTCCCCACCGGTAGTGAGTAATTCCTTCGTAGGCTTGCTGGTCAGTGAGGAGTTGGATGAGATTCATCATGTAATCGAGTTAGTTTTGTTAGGGCCCGATCCCTAGTATCCACTATGTTCTTAGATTGATGTTGCTATGACTTTGCCATGCTTAATGCTTGTCACTTTGGGCCTGGGTGCCATGATTTCAGATCTGAACCATTTATGAATTCATCATTATAGCCATGTTTTAGATCCGATCTTGCAAGTTATAGTCACCTACTACGGTTATGATCCGGCAACCCCGGAGTGACAACAACCGGGACCACTCCCGGTGATGACCGTAGTTTGAGGAGTTCATGTATTCACTATGTGTTAATGCTTTGTTCCGGTTCTCTATTAAAAGGAGGCCTTAATATCCCGTAGTTTCCAATATGGACCCCGCTGCGATAGGAGGGTAGGACAAAAGATGTCATGCAAGTTCTTTTAATAATGCACGTATGACTATTTACGGAATACATGCCTACATTATATCGATGAACTGGAGCTAGTGCTGTATCGCCGTAGGTTATAACTGTCTCATGATGAATATCATCCAACAACTAACCGATCCAATGCCTACGGATTGGTCCTTATTGATCTTGCTGTGTTACTATTGCTATCATCACTATTACACTTGCTACAAACTACTGCTATCACTGTTACTGTTATCGTTGCTGCTGTCACTATTATCAAACTATCAAACTACTTTTCTACTGATCACTTTGCTGTAGATAATTAATCTCCAGGTGTGGTTGAATTGACAACTCAGCTGCTAATACCTTCAAATATTCTTTGGCTCCCCTTGTGTCGAATCTATAAATTTGGGTTGAATACTCTACCCTCGAAAACTGTTGCAATCCCCTATACTTGTGGGTTATCAAGACCTTTTTCTAGCGCCGTTGCCGGGGAGCATAGCTATATTTGTTGTGTCACTTGGTATTATTATCATATTATCACTATGAAGAATCTAAAGGATCCAAATACTAAGATTTATCCCTCTAGGACGACGGGAGGTAAGGAACTGCCAGCCAGTTCTGCTTTAGATTCACCTTCTGTTATGAGTAAATTTGCAACACCACCACATGCTATAAATTCTGATATGTCTCAAGTTATTGATGATGCTACTTCTACTATGAATGATGCTTATTGTCGGTGTCAAAACCGGTGGATCTCGGGTAGGGGGTCCCGAACTGTGCGTCTAGGCTGGATGGTAACAGGAGGCAAGGGACACGAAGTTTTACCCAGGTTCAGGCCCTCTCGATGGAGGTAAAACCCTACGTCTTGCTTGATTAATATTGATGGTATGGGTAGTACAAGAGTAGATCTACCACGAGATCGAAGAGGCTAAACCCTAGAAGCTAGCCTATGGTATGATTGTTGATGTGTATGTTCTATCGACTAGCCTGGCCCTGGTTTATATAATGCACCAGAGGCCTTGGTTAACAAGAGTCCTAGGAGAATACGCCGGTGGGGAGAAGTCCTTGTCTTGATCGCCAAGTCTTGTGGAATCTTCCTTGTATGCGGCAGCTGTCCGAACTGGCCCATGAGTATACGGCCACGAGGGTCCTCGGCCCAATCTATCAGATCGAGAGATGACGTGTTGAGTACCCCCTAGTCCAGGACACCGTCAGTAGCCCCCTCAACCGGTCTTCAAGTTAGGGACGCTCCTCAATTCTTCCGAACTATTCTTCATCTTCGGTCGTCGGTCTTGAAAACTAGTTCAACAAATCTTCTTTATCTTCGATCTCGAGGATCACCGAAATGCATTCGACGGGTTTACACGTCGGATATCCGAGGATCCCCTTTAAGTTTCCGGCCTTTATCAATGCCTTGTTATTTTTATGCCACACCTCGGGTTTGAAGTTGTTCCCGGGCGGCAGCGTCCTCTTGCGTCCGAGCTCCAACGCCGGACTGTATTCGAGGTATCTTTTGCAACCGAGCAACAACGCTGGACCGCTTCCCAGCTCTAATGACGGAATGTATCCGAGCTCCAACACCAGACAATGTATCCGAGCTCCAATGTCGGACTGTATATCCGAACTCCAACGCCGGACTATATCCGAGGTGTCGTAAATCACCTTGGTTCAAAGAAGTTTGAAGGAGTTTAGCCGAGCTTAATGCCGGAAATGCCCTCTATGGAGCCAGCCACTAGCGCCCGAGCTTTATGCCGGGCTGCTTCCGAGGTGGTGCACCACCCTAAATGTGGGCCGATTTTTGTGAATATTTTTTATTGGTGCAATTTATTCTCTACCGAGATATATAACTAGTAGCCCTCAAGGTGTGTATTGGTCTAAAACCCGAGATGCACCTGAAGGATGACGTAAGAACGCTGATCCCAGTAGCCGCCGAGACTCAGGTTGATTTGCAAAATCGGCCTGAGGATCAAGTCCAAGCTCGGTAGAATACTTCGGGACACTAAAAGCGGCGCGCTCAGTCCTCGAGACTCAGGTTGGGTGCGGCCGACCAACCTGAGGATCAAAATCTCCTCGGAAACTATATTGCACATAAAATTTTCTGCATTGGTCAAGCAATGTACTAGCCCTCGAGACAATGGTCGGGTGGCAACACCAGATCAGGGGATCGATGTGCCCCTTTAATATTTGTAAATAATAAGCCCGAAGCCCAGTAGCCCCCGAGCCTTAATGCGGGCACAGGTGGCCGAATTAAGGATCAATATCCGTAGTAAAATCACAAATTATGTGTAATGACTCTATGTACCCAAGTACTTTACGTCATTTAATGCTCGGATCCGCATTGTACAAAACTTTGTTGACCGACCATCAGCTTCCACCTCCTCAGCCAGTAGCCGAGGAGTGTTTGTCTTACTTTATAAAGCCTTTATGAGGGCAAAGATTTATGAAAAACAAGGCCATCTGGCCATACGGTTTTATAAACAAAGATACGCGGAGAGATATGTTATATTACTGTTTAACATAAGAAATGTCTTCCGAAGAAAATAGTCCCGCTATCGGTCCCTTTCTTTGGGTTGTCATGCTAAGCATGATCATGAAACCTCAGCTCTAACGTAAGAGCAAAATATTGAGGATTTTAGTTTGCGAGGCCAGTTACTAGCCCCCGGTAGTGTTCGGCGACAGTCGAGGTGAAGCCGTAAACACTTCGGCCATTGTTATGAATGGCCCATCATTTAACATCGTCATCAGATCGCTGACCAGTTTACGCTTATTGTGACAGTCAGTTTTCGGCTTTCTCCACTGAGGTGCTTAACCATGTGAGCTGGAAGCACAATCGCAGTGGTTCTCCCTTTGCACACCTAGCCGAACAAAGCGGAACGTAGGAGGCAAGCGCAGGAGCCGGGCAACCCAACTATTGACCGAAGACACAATTCGAAACCGATGCATATATAGCAATATCTGAGAATGTTTTTGCCGAATCCCTAAAGTTGTCCGGCGTTGCACTGCGAGACTAATGCTGGAAAAGCACAAATAGTTTAAAAGTGCCAAAAAGTTTGGAAAACCAAGAAACGTCAGTAAAAACATCACGTCCGAACAAGAGCAAGTGTTCGGTGCCAATCCGAAAATTGGTCTTAGAAAAAGGAAGTGCTTCTGTCGTGCTTTAACATGATACATCCTATCTCAAGACTTCGAGTGGGTCAGCCTACGGCTTCAACCTCCTATCCCGAGGGTGGAGTACTTCTCATTAGGCCAGTTTAGCAAACTAAACTCTAGCAGCTTGGAGAGAGAAATTAGGCTTCCCGGCTAGTGACCGCACACTCGCGTCGAAAAAAGGAGTGATAAATAATAATAATAATAAAACTTTGCAACGACTAAGAAGAAGAACACTTATTATAAAATGGCTCAAATAAATTTAAGAGCCCCCAAGTGACTTGGGTAAAAGAATGATTGCATGTACTGAAGTACTTATATCATATCTATGTTCAACCGAACTTTAAACGCGTCTTAACCGACTGTCGGCTTCTCCCTCTTCGGTCAAGGACCGAAAAGTGTTATGTATTCCATCTGTCAAGAATATCGACGGTGTTTCCAATAACCAGGCAATCAGGTCATAAGGCTGTAACAGACAAAGCGTGCTCAGGGAACTTATTCTATATTACTGCGAAGTGTAAGAAGCATCTTTCGAAGAAAATAGTACCCCCACCGATACCTTTCTTCGGTGCTTATTGTTATTATGAGACTTGTGCAATAGATTTTTTGTACTCATGAGTTCCGTTGTGTGCCGACCATCATTGAAAACTATAAGAGCGCTAGCTTTCGGCTTCACCCAGTCTGAGGTCCGGCTCGGGTGACCCGATCGTGACAATCACAGAGGTGCTCCCTTTACTCCCTAGCCGAACAATCGGGAACGTAGGGGTAAACACAGGAGCGAGGCAACCCAGCTTGCAAATCGCTTAACTCAATATGGTGCATATTGTGGCATAATACACGAACAAGGAACGAAGCGGTACAAGTATAATCATATGCAATAGGAAAAGCTTCATAAAGGAAGCCCCCAAGTAAACGGGGTATTTGAATTTATGCGTCACAAACACAGTTTGGACAAGGAAAATTTTTACAAGCAACTTTTTTCCAAAAAAGTATAATGCTTGGTCGAACCGAGCACAAGTTAGAAATTAAATCTTTGAGTATGAAAGTGACTTAGCCGGTTAATGTGTTCGGTATTGATGACGCGGTCCGAGCTTGATGCGCAGCAAGGTTCCATCCCCCAAGCCGGTCTCGAGGTGGCAGAGCGGAGAGCTCGACACGCCGAAGTGGTGACATAGCACGGTCAATGCAGACCGGCAGAGTGACGCCGAAGTCACCGGATCATTTTCCTGTGCACAAAAAATAGTGCAAACCAGAGATAATAGTAATAATGATAATTAAAAAAATCGTTGCATAATAAATAATTTATGCAAAGTGAGTAATAAAAGAAATATGGCCTGGCGCCGAAGTCAATGTCGATGCAAGGTGTTGACGTGATGCGGTAAAGGCGTGGCAAAGCCTGAATTCGCAGGTCGGTCCGAGCTCCGGATGCGGCGTATGCCAGACTACGTATGGAAACTGACCGAACCATCATGCGACTGTTGTTAATGCGGCCACCATTTGATAGACCTGGTTTATTTGTTGTAGCAATCCGAAGGAAGGTGATTCCCAAAATTGGGACTCGCTCTGCACACCCATTGCCTGATGGGCGATAAAACGACGGCATGGCAATGCTGGTAAAGGTTGGCTCGCCGAGGCAAAGCCCTCGGCCCAGCTAACGTGACGGAGCTGGTCGGCTAGTGACGCCGAAGTGTCCGGAGTAGGTTGATGAAGATATGGCGAAGCCCCCGATCCAGTCGAGATGTCGAAGCCTCGATGCCAGCCAATGAGTCGAAGTAGGTCGACGTGATGGACACTAGCTTGAAGAAGCAATAGTGCGGCCCTGTCGATGCAGGTCGTGACGTGGTCGATGCCGGCTTGATGAAGCGACCATGCGGCGATGTCGAGATGCCCGCTCCGTGTAATCCGTGGGGCAGCGATGTTGGTGATGATTTATCCTTCGCGATGCCGGACTCTTGTTCAGCTTGCCGAGATGATGATCCGAAGAAGTTGAGCTCGGCTCAAGAAAGTAACGCCGTGTCTAGCGCAGGTCGGCAGCCGTGGAGTAATATTGCTGGACTGGTTTGACACCAGCATGATGTTGAAGATCATGTTCGAAAGATCTTAAAGTTAGTGGGACGTGTTCGGGAACAAAACACAATACCCCATACAAAACTTCCTTCAAAAGGGATGTCCGAAATCCCGTTCATAAAAAAGATGAACTTGGGTCGGATTCGTTTTCGCGCAGAAAATAGATCCGAAAAGTGATGCACTAATCGGAAGGTTCCCGGAGTTTGGACGGTCGGATCGAGCTGAATTTTTGAGAGGTGGTAGATATAGGAATTATGCAGCCCATCAACGGTTGGATCTTCCAAAATATGTCCGAGCTAGAAGCTGGACACCACGCCCTAAACTCATCCAAATTCCCATCCAGATTTGACAGGGCTCCGGTATATCGTGGATTGCCAGAGATTCCTTCATCGAAACTCGACGAAATTTTCCAGGGTTGTTGTAGACTCAATTCCGCACAATTTCACCAAAGCGATCGTCAAAGAGATACTCGAGGAGGTGATGGCGGTAGATACGAGTTCGCTGTCCAGGAAAACAGCACGGTCGCTTGAGGATAATGTTGACGTTGAGCCCCCGAGCTCCATGGATGATTCCTCCATGATCTTGATAGAGATCGGAGTTGATGTTTGATGAAGGCCCTCATCTGAACATGGTGATCCGAACACGGGGCGCAGTTCTTGGTCGAACCAAGGTGACCAGTCGAGCTGGTAACGAAGATGCCAAAGTCGCAGTTGATCTGCAGGCGAGCCATCGATCCTTTTATCGATCACACATCGGAACTCTCAATGAAAGCACCAATGTCGGTGTCAAAACCGGGGGATCTCGGGTAGGGGATCCCGAACTGTGCGTCTAGGTCGGATGGTAACAGGAGGCAAGGGACACGAAGTTTTAACCAGGTTCGAGCCCTCTCGATGGAGGTAAAACCCTATGTCATGCTTGATTAATATTGATGATATGGGTAGTACAAGAGTAGATCTACCACGAGATCGAAGAGGCTAAACCCTAGAAGCTAGCCTATGGTATGATTGTTGATGTGTATGTTCTATCGACTAGCCTGGCCCTGGTTTATATAATGCACCAGAGGCCTAGGTTAACAAGAGTCCTAGCCGAATACGCCGGTGGGGAGAAGTCCTTGTCTTGATCGCCAAGTCTTGTGGAATCTTCCTTGTATGCGGCAGCTGTCCGAACTGGCCCATGAGTATACGGCCACGGGGATCCTCGGCCCAATCTATCAGATCGGGAGATGACGTGTTGAGTACCCCCTAGTCCAGGACACCGTCACTTATGATGATGATAGTACCTTGCTTGATAATGATGACGTGCCACTTGGTGAATTTCTTGATAAACAAATTGCTAGAGTTATACAACATGATGTTGTTGAATTTGATGATGAGCTTGAAACTAAAACTCCTGAAACTCCTGCTAGAACTAGCCTTGCTAGATATGAATTTCCTAAGGTACTGGAAGGTTATGTTAAGAGTGAAGAAGCAACTAGAGATATTCTTGCTTGCAATGATGGAGATAATCTAGAGAAATTACTACAGAAGTATAAATAAAAATCTTTGAATGCTAGAATGAAATGTGATCTTAAGTTTGCTACTTCACCTATCTGTATTGCTGATAATGATTATGAATTCTCTGTCGACCCAGAGTTAATTACTTTGGTTGAATCTGATCCTTTCCATGGTTATGAAACTGAAACTGTTGTGGCATATCTTACTAAGTTGAATGATATAGCCACCCTTTTTACTCATGATGAGAAAACTCGTTATTACGTTATTCTCAAATTATTTCCTTTCTCATTAAAGGGTGATGCTAAAGCTTGGTACAATACTCTTGCTCATGGTTGTGTGCGTATGTAGCCCCCAGGATATGGTTTATTATTTCTCTGAAAAATATTTTCTGCTCATATGAAACAACTTGCCTTACAGGAAATATTTAACTTTGTGCAAACTAAACAAGAGAGTCTCCCACAAGATTGGGGAGGATTTGCCAGTTACTTAATGCTTTGCCTGATCATCCTCTTAAGAAAAATGAAATACTGGATATCTTCTATAATTGACTAACCGATGCTTCAAGGGTCTTCCTAGATAGTTGTGTTGGTTGTGTTTTCAGAGAACAAACTATTGTTCAAGCTAAAGAATTATTGAATAACATATTGACAAATTATGATGATTGGACTATTCCTGAACCACCGCCTAAACCCACTCCGAAAAAGAGGGGTATATTATATCTGATCCCTGAAGATATGCAAGAGGCAAAGAAATCCATGAAGGAAAAAGGAATTAAAGCTAAGGATGTTAAAAATTTACCTCCTATTGAAGAAATACATGGGCTTAATACACCCCCATTGCCTAAGGTGGTAGAGGTAAATTCTCTTATGAAGTTTAATGAAAATGACAATCCTCACAATATGCATCCTAGTCAATGCCTTTATGAGTTTGAAAACTATATTAGAAAACAAGATCACTTCAATTCAAATGTTATGAAACAATTGAAATATAATTCTGATATGATTGCTCGCTTGAGTGACTTGTTATTTAGAATATCAAATGATGTTAGAGGTGTTGGGAAACATGCTTATATGGTTCAAACTCAACTAGAACAAGTTGCTAAATCATAAAGAGAATTGCTTGATGAAATGAATCATAATATGCATGACTTTGCTATTAGAGTTGCAACTAGAGGAGGTAAAATGACTCAGGAACCAATTTATCCGGAGGGATACCCTAAAAGAATTGAACAAGATTCACAAAGAGCTAACACAAGTGCACTTAGTTCTACTAGAAAGAAAAAGAAAAATGATAGGACTTTGCACACCTCTAGTGAACCTGAAATAGAGAAACCTCCTGATAATGACAATGAAATTTCTATCTCTGATGCTGAAACTCAATCTGGTAATGAACACTCACCTAATGATAATGAAAAAGATAATGATGAGGTTCATGAAGACACTCAGCCAAATGATAAAGAACCAGATAATGATGTTGAGATTGAACCACCTGTTGACCTTGATAACCCACAATCTAAAAATAAAAGATATGATAAAAGAGACGTCATTGCTAGAAAACACGGTAAAGAAAGAGAACCGTGGGTTCAAAAACCTATGCCTTTTCCATCTAAGCCAGCTAAAAAGAATGATGATGAAGAATTTGAACGCTTTGTTGAAATGCTGAGGCCACTCTTTTTGCGTACTCGCTTGACTGATATCTTGAAAATGCCTCCATATGCAAAGTATATGAAAGACATCGTCACAAATAAGATAAAAATACCGAAAGCTGAAATCTCCACTATGCTTGCTAATTACACTTTTAAAGATGGAGTACCTTAAAAACTTAGAGATCCAGGAATACCAACTATACCTTGCTCTATTAAAAAAATTATGTGAAAACTTCTTTGTGTGATCTAGGAGCTGGTGTTACTGTTATGCCTTTCTCTTTTTATAAAAGACTTGACTTTAGTAAACTCACACCTACTGAAATATCTTTGCAAATGGTTGACAAATCAACTGTCATACCTATCGGTATCTGTGAGGATGTGCCCATTGTTGTTGCTAATGTTACTATTTTGACTGACTTTGTTATACTTGAGATGCCCGAGGACGACAACATGTCGATTATCCTTGGTAAACCGTTTTTAATACTGCAGGGGCTGTTATTGATTGCAATAAAAGCAAGGTCACTTTTCATATCAATGGAAATGAGCATACGGTGCACATTCCAAAGAAACAATTCCAAGTGAATGGTATTAATAGTATTGAAAAATCTCCAGCAATCACTATTGGAAGTTTTCAAATACCTCTACCTACTGTCAAAAATAAATATGAAATGCTTATTGTTGGGGAAATGCATATCCCCATTGAGGTAACTTAGTGATTTACGAAAGTACTTCGGTTTCATGCTAACCAAAAGTGGTTGTTAATAAGACTTGATCAACCTTATTAATGGATCATTTTTGAACGGTATGAAGTTGATTAATTTAGTAAGCACTACTTTCTGTCCTACTTTCTATTTTCTGTTTTTATTAGTTAAATAAAAGAAAATGCCATGTTTTGTTTGTTTTCTGAGTTTCCCGTGCAATAAAAAAATGACCCAAAAATAAAAGTTCTCAGAATGCCCTGAAAATTTTATATTAATTTTTTCTAAATATTTAAGGATTTTTAGTTCAAAAATAACCAGAGGGGGTGCACCAGGTGGGCACAACCCACCTAGGCGCGCCAGCACCCCCTGGCGTGCCCTGGGGGGTTGTGGTCCCCACGTGGGCCCCCTCACTCATCTCTTCGTCCCACATCATCACCTACCTCCAGAAAAAAATCACTCTCCCTCTCTCTCCTGAGTTCTTGCTCATTTTGCTGCCAAATTCGATCTCTTTGCTCGAAGCTCCATTTCCGAAACTGTTTCGGGAGATTGTTGCTTGGTATGTGACTCCACCATTTGTCCAATTAACTTTTGTTTTAGTGGTTTATACTTTGAATAATTAGCTACTCTTGGTGCTACTGTAGATGTTCTTGCATATTGAACTCTTAGTGTTCTAAGTTGTTTGAATGCTTGTTATCGCTTCTATGCATCCCTATGAGTAGCTGCTATCAATCTTACAAAGTTTTGTTGGAAAAAATTTGTGGACTAAAAATTCAGACTTTTGTTCATAGGAAAAATTGTATGCGGACATGAATATCTTCAGGAAGTATGGTACAAGGAAGAACTCCAAGGGAAAACCAATGCAGTGCTCAAGAGGTAGCAGACCTTCTCATCCGTAGCAATGCTTAAGTCCGTCTGAATCATGTTAGCAATTGCCGCATTTTATGATTGTGAAATTTGGCAAATGAATGTGAAAACTGCATTCCTTAATGGATACCTTAAAGAAGAGTTGTATCTGATGAAACCAGAAGGTTTTATCGATCCAAAAGGTGCTAACAAAGTGTGCAAGATCCAGCGATCCATTTATGGACTGGTGCAAGCCTCCAGGAGTTGGAATATACGCTTTCATAGTGTGATCAAAGCATATGGTTTTGTACAGACTTTTGGAGAAGCCTGTATTTACAAGAAAGTGAGTGGGAGCTCCGTAGCATTTCTGATATTATATGTAGATGACATATTGTTGATCGGAAATAATACTGAATTTCTGAATAGCATAAAAGGATACTTCATAAGAATTTTTCAATGAAAGACCTAGGTGAAGCTGCTTATATATTGGGCATCAAGATCTATAGAGACATATCAAGACGCTTGATTGGACTTTCACAAAGCACATACCTTGATAATGTTTTGAAGAAGTTCAAAATGGATCAGGCAAAGAAAGGGTTCTTGCCTATATTACAAGGTGTGAAGTTGAGTCAGACTCAATGCCCGACCACTGCAGAAGATAGAGAGAAAATGAAAGGTGTTCCCTATGCTTCAGCCATAGGCTCTATCATGTATGCAATACTGTGTACCAGACCTGATGTGTGCCTTGTTACAGCGGTCAAGAACATCCTGAAATAGCTGAAAAGGACTAAGGATATGTTTCTCGTATATGGAGGTGACAAAGAGCTCGTCGTAAATGGTTACGTCGATGGAAGCTTTGACACTGATCCGGATGACTGTAAGTCACAAACCGGGTACGTGTTTTTATTAAATGGTGGAGCTGTCAGTTGGTGCAGTTCCAAGCAGAGCGTCGTGGCGGGATCTATGTGTGAAGTAGAATACATAGCTACTTCGGAAGCAGCAAATGAAGGAGTCTAGATGAAGGAGTTCATATCCGATCTAGGTGTCATACCTAGTGCATCGGGTCCAATGAAAATCTTTTGTGACAATACGGGTGCAATTGCCTTGGCAAAGGAATCCATATTTCACAAGAGAACCAAGCACATCAAGAGACACTTCAATTCCATCCGCGATCAAGTCAAGGAGGGAGACATAGAGATTTGCAAGATACATACGGATCTGAATGTTGCAGACCCATTGACTAAGCCTCTCTCACGAGCAAAACATGATCAGCACCAAGACTCCATGGGTGTTAGAATCATTACAATGTAATCTAGATTATTGACTCTAGTGCAAGTGGGAGATTGAAGGAAATATGCCCTAGAGGCAATAATAAAGTTGTTATTTATATTTCCTTATATCATGATAAATGTTTATTATTCATGCTAGAATTGTTATTAACCGGAAACTTAGTACATGTGTGAATACATAGAAAAACAGAGTGTCACTAGTTTGCCTCTACTTCACTAGCTCGTTGAATCAATGATGGTTGTTTCCTAACCATAGACATGAGTTGTCATTTGATCACATCATTAGAGAATGATGTGATTGACTTGACCCATCCGTTAGCTTAGCACGATGATCATTTAGTTTGTTGCTATTGCTTTCTCCATAACTATACATGTTCCTATGACTATGAGATCATGCAACTCCCGAATACCGGAGGAACACTTTGTGTGCTACCAAACGTCACAACATAACTGGGTGATTGTAAAGGTGCTCTACAGGTCTCTCCGAGGTGTTTGTTGAGTTGGCATGGATCAATTTTAGGATTTGTCACTCCGATTGTCGGAGAGGTATCTCTGGGCCCTCTCGGTAGTGTACATCACTACAAGTCTTGCAAGCAATGTAGCATATGAGTTAGTTACGGGGTGTAGCATTACAGAACGAGTAAAGAGACTTGCCGGTAATGAGATTGAACTAGGTATTGAGATACCGACGATCGAACCTCGAACAAGTAACATACCGATGACAAAGGGAACAACGTATATCATTATGCGGTTTGACCAATAAAGATCTTCGTAGAATATGTACGAACCAATATGAGCATCCAGGTTCCGCTATTGGTTATTGACCACAGAGATGTCTCGGTCATGTCTACATAGTTCTCGAACCCGTAGGGTCCGCACGCTTAACGTTCGGTGACGATCGGTATTACGAGTTTATGTGTTTTGATGTACCGAAGGTAGTTTGGAGTCCCGGATTTGATCACAGACATGACGAGAAGTCTTGAAATGGTCGAGACGTAAAGATCGATATATTGGAAGTCTATGTTTTGATATCGGAATGGTTTCAGGTGAAATCGGGAGTATACCGGAGCACCGGGAGGTTACCGGAACCCCTCGGGAGGTATATGGGCCCTATTGGGCCTGAGTGGAAGAGAGGGAAAAGAAGCAAAGGAGCCCCCCCCCCAAGCCCAATCCGAATTGGGAGCCCCCCCCCTTTCCTTCCTTCTCTCCTAGAACCAACAAAGGGAAGGGGGAATCCTACTCTCGTTGGGAGTAGGACTCCCTTGGGGAGCGCCTAGAGAGGCTGCCCCCACCCCCTCCTCCACTCCTTTATATACGGGGAAGGGAGGCACCCCATGGACACACAAGTTGATCATTGATCTTTAGCCGTGTGCGGTGCCCCCCTCCACCATAATCCACCTCGATAATGTCGTAGCGGTGCTTAGGTGAAGCCCTGTTCCGGTAGCAACATCATCACTCTCATCACGCCGTCGTGCTGACGAAGCTCTCCCTCAAAACTCTAATGGATCGTGACTTCCCGGGACGTCACCGAGCCGAACGTGTGCAGATCACGGAGGTGACGTATCTTCGGTACTAGATCGGTCGATCGTGAAGACGTACAACTACATCAACCGTGTTGTCATAACGCTTCCGCTTACGGTCCACGAGGGTACGTAAACGATACTATCCCCTCCCGTTGCTATGCATCACCATGATCTTGCGTGTGCGTAGGAATTTTTTTTAAATTACTGCGTTCCCCAACAGGTGGTACCCTAAAAATTTTGCCTCGGATTTTGTAACGTATCTTGAAGTAAGGGGAATTATATGAGATAACAAAAGGTTCGCTCGAAAATATCTTCGTTGCTATGCGGGAATTACTATGGGTGTCTAGATTCGATTAATAATTATTGACCGAAATGTGTTCCGAACATGTCCCCATATTATCGAACCCAAAGAGTCACACACTTAATGACTAACAGTATGTAGGGGAACTAGGAGATAATGGAGAATGAGAGAATGAGCTCTGGAAGTGTTTCGGTTGATTCCGGAAGTTCTCCAGCTGATCGGGGGAGTGTTCCGGGAGGTCCGATGAGTGTCCCGGTGATACCCGCGAACGTCTTGGAAGCTGCTGGAATATCACAGAAGCTTCCAAAAAAATCCAGAGGTACTGGAAAATTTTGTTGAATACGAATACCCAATATGATGGATTATCTTCCACATTAGGATTTAGGACCAATCAAGCAAACCATGTTGCTCTTTCCTTCTCTACTTATTTCATCAAAGTCACATGGACTGATTACTGCCATTATTTATGAAGATCTGTCCGTGCAAAAAATATCTCAAGAAGTTGATCTATGATAAATGTTCTCAACAACCACACCCTCTAGGGCAATTTATATACCAGCACCGATCGAGTTTGTTCTATACATGCTTTGCTGCGTCATTCAACACATTTCTCATTCAGCAGAAACAATGAAGGAAAAAAATTCTGCAAGACCAGAGCAATCCAATGTGTTCTCCCGATGGTTCAGAGCCACCGAGATTTTGCACTTTCCTCTCATACATCGTTATTGTTAAGACAATGCAAGACAAAACAGAAAGAGAAAAGAGATTTTGGTTTGAGAACGGGAGACGTTGGGAAGGGAACACTAACTGGTAGAAGAAGAAGTTGTAATCAACATTGTGGTGGCCTCACGGCAGGGCCGGTCTTGAGATTTTGGGGGCCCGGAGCGAAACTAAATTTCGGGGCCCCTAGTATAAACAACATACAATAATATTGATTATACTTATATATGAAAATTTACATATGAACACTTGAATGCATCCAAAAAAATGCATATGCAGAAATTATACATATTACCTTAAAAAATTATATCATTTTTCAATGCAAACTCAATTCTGATGAGGTTCATGTCAATCTCTTCCAATAATTTCTTCTTGACGCACATTGATGCCAAGCCATTAAAATTCTCATTAGTCATTCTTGACCTCAAATAGTTCTTTGATAATTTTAACTTTGAAAAGCTTCGTCTTTCAACTGATGCCACCGTCAGATGCACTATAAATAAGACGCAATATAATACAGACATTAGGATCACAAATAAATTCAGTGACATGCTCAAAAATCTCCATAGAATTATACCATCTGGCAATGTGAAATTTATAATCTTTAACAATTCAGAAAAAGGCAAAACTAGATGTTCATCAACACTAGCAGATTGTGCATGTGCCCCCCAATGAATTAACTGTACTCTCAAACACACTAACATTAGTTCCCCGATGTTGATGTCAACGGTTGAAGGATGCGAGCTATGCATCATGTATGCGAGGGATAAAATACTTAATTAGTAATGTATGTATAGAGGGATAAGAACAATAATATAATATACCTTGGATGAGTCGGCATCGGCGATCGGGTATTCAGCGATTTGTACTCGTTCACGTCCGGCTCTAGAGCTCGACGGATCGGCGATGATGTGCGTGTGCTTGTCCAGTGCCCAAGGTGAGAGCGCAAAGCGTGTTCTGAATACTGGCTAGACACTCGAGCGATTGGGAGGCCCCGGAATAGAAATCGGCGAGACCACGTACTGCTGATCAGAATTAGGAACGGAATTTGAAGAAAATAAGCAGGGACGCAAGTTCTTATCGCGAACAGGACGGCTGCTTCTCCGCATCTAACCTCCTTGATTTTTCGCAAAGTGACGGCGGCGGTGTATGCAGGTTGGAAACTTGGAATTAGTATGCCGCATGATTTCAGGATGGCTACGTGATGGAACGTGAAGGAAAGTAGAAAACGAATCCCAAAAATAGAAAAGAAATACGAAGGCCTCGATACGTCATCTGCCGGCGTCCACGCCTGGCCACGGCCCATGGTTTTCCTAGCGCAAGCCCACAGGCTATCTGGGGAGGGGCCCCTGGATTCGGGGGGCCCGGGGCGGTCGCCCCCCCTGCCCCCCCTTAGGGCCGGGCCTCACGGGCTAACATAGAGCGCCGGACCACCACATGCGTGTGAGAGCCACGACTTTGCCATCTACCTTGCCGGTGGCTCGCTGTCTTGGCTACTACATCGATCTTCCCACTGTGCAATCAACTTCTTCATGAAGCTCTTCCCAATGGAGGAGGGCTGAGCATATGGCCACGTTTCTCCACGCCAAGCTCGCAGTGTAAGGTCATGTAGCTCCGTCAACAAGTGGCCGAGGCATGTGAGCAACCTAACTGTCCGTCAAGGGCAAGGCTCACTTGGCTACCCCCATTGATGTTTAGTTTAGCATTTCTGCTTCGGTAGACCCCTCTTAAATACATTAACGGTTGAGATTACCTCATACTCTTTCAAAATAAAGGCCACGATAGTTATTTTGAAAGTACATCATCTTTGAGTTTTTTTTGGAGTAATTACCAAGCACGGATAGGGTGCACAACTGGGCTGGCCCACCAGACGAGAGGCCACTTGCCTTTTGAGCACGCACGGTAAAAATGCTGGAAAAATAAATAAGAAAACTAGCGCGAAGGGTCGAAATCATAACCTCATCATCCAGTTCGGGGGAGCTAGCCACTCGACAACGCCACCGCTGCTGAGAATGTAAATCACGAAATTTACTATTATTTGCTCCCTGTAGTAATTTGAACCACTCAATATTTTTTTAGAATCTTTGTACTACTCAAGTTGTTCAAGGGTTATGTGAGTCTATATTTATTTTGTGGAGGAACGTAGTAAGTACCACGTGGATGCATGTGCAAATCTCAAATCGATTTGTGCAAGCTAGACTTGTACACGTGTGCGCGCATGTCATTTCTGCTGATTTCTTCGTGATAGATTCATGCATGTAGTCTAGTGTATGTGTATGTGTCTCCAAATAACCATTGTATCATGTATGTATGTTCCCATTTTTTATAAATTTTTTCCCAAATTTAAAAAATGATTGCTTTTTAGAAAAGTTGATAAGTTTTAAAAAAGTACGTAGTATGCAATTTGTCTTCAACATAAATTATTGGAAATTTGTTAACAATTTTGAAAAATGTTCAATTTTATAAAATTTTCATACACAATTTAAAACATCAAAATTATTGACAAAATTTCAAGAAGGGGTTACGCTATGAGAAAATATTCATGTTAATTGATAATGACTAAAACTGCAAATAACTAAAGCATTCAAATTAGGAAAAACTACATGCTTATAGATCCATCCGTCTGGCCTAGTCTAGCACACTCCTCTTAACTGGTGTTTTTTTGGACCATGGATAAATGACCCCAACTTCTGGCAGCAGCCTTGCGCGAACATATGAGCCATCCGAGCCAGGTTTAAATGACTTCGACACTGTTTGCACGTTACCATACGTCTGGCAGGATATCAGACCCTTTTCATCGAGAAAACTCTAGAAAATACAAAAAAAAATTCAAGAATCCAAACAACTTGGCATAACGCCTTGAATTGGTCACACAAGTTGGTGAAAAAACTGGGGCCATTTGACCGATGTGGAAAGACAACGTGCTTTAAAACATACTCTTCTAGCTTTACGAAACACCCTGCATTGAACACGATCTAATTTTGGACATTCTTAAAATGACCTAGGATTTTGCAAGCAAGTGGGCATGCCCGTGGTAGTCATCCATGCCCGGTTTAAATGATTTCCGACACCATATCCAAGTTGCGACAAGTCCGGTCATTTATCTGCCTTTTTCACTTAGAAAACTCCGGAAGATGAAAAAAAAAACGAAAACAGAAACAATTTTGGATTGTGCCTTGAATTGGTCATATAGCAGATGGTAGAAAAAAATTCGGGCCCATTCGAAGGTTGTCGAGATACAACGTGCTTACAAACGGAGCTTTGTCGGCAACCCAAACCCCCTTCATTGAACATGGTACTAGATCGGCAACGCGCCTTGGCGCGAGGGTGCCAGTCCAACTGATATGACCAAGCGGTGAAGACAAGCCACATGATGCATTAGTAGGATAGCAAGTTTAGCACATGTAACGGGACAACTTAATCAAAGAGGTGCTATTTGCCAAAACCCTACTCCCACATGCGTGTGTCTATTAAGTATGGAAATGGAGAGACTATATCAACATGAAAATGTATCAAGGAATTAATCAAAAAAAGCTCAATGATCAAACCCTTGATATAGCTCTTTTTCAATTAACATCTGATATTACTCAATATACCCCAGGATGGAAATATATATGATATAACTCAAAGAGTAGGTGATGGTAGATACTCACAACAGTAATCACCCCGTAAAATATCTAAAAGATGGCCCTATCTACATGCCATCGGCGCATTTGTTATACAATGTGACGTGAAATACCTAAGCAAGGTTTAGTATGATAGAAACCAAAAGCAGGCCATAGTATTAGTCCCAGGTAACTTATTTACACTGTTTTTCATACTGCACGATAGTAAACTACATGGTTGACTATTGGATATATAACTTTGTCCACACGCCTTCATTCAATTTGGTTGATATATAACTTTTTCCACAATCCTTCATTTGATTTGCTTGCATGTTGTGACACACGGGTCTGCTAAAGGGCATGTTGTGTTAGGCAAACTATTCAAATAGTGCGTCTCATGGACAGGGAGAAAATAATTTAGTCTATATGAAGGAGAATCACTCTGGATAATATACAATGATCTGGATACAGTGTAGCCTCTTTAACATAAAAGAATATAAAAGATAAAATTAAAATTATTTTATCTTAGTATTCTACATGGCCTACAATGGGCAACAGATAAGAATCACAATCCTATGGTGACACAAGAAGCCTCTGAAGCAAAGAAGGTGGCTCAGCGATCACTTGAAAAGCGAAAGAGGTGGCACACTGGCCTACATCTCCTCAAGCTCTGCATGGTGCCCATCAATAAGGTAAGAGTCCATGAAACCACACATAATTATTTTTGCCTGCAAAGTCACAACACAAATAACCATGGGATCTTATTTTCTAGAAAATGATCAACAATTAGAATGCTAGATCTTGGCAACAACAACATAATACTCCCTCCGTTTCTTTTTGCTCCGCGTATAAGATTTGGTAAAAGTCAAACTACACAAAGTTTGACCAAATTTATATAAAAAAATACGAACATCTACAATACTAAAACTATAAAGTATGAAAATACGTCTCATGGTGCATCTGATAATATTGATTTCAGTGAATGTTTATTTTTTTAATATAAAATTAGTCAAACTGCACAAAGCTTGACTTTGACCAAACCTTATATGCGGACTAAAAAGAAAGGGAGCGAGTACATACTTCCATATCAGAGACATAAAGTTCTTAATTCTGAAACAATGCGCTTCTAAAATCTTCAATCTATCAACAACATAGTATTAGTGGTTGTGCTTTCAGCAACATAAACATGCAATTAGAGACGTGCAACAATAGTACAGACACGTTATATAGTAAAAGCCTAGAAAAGAAATCAATCTGAGTCACAGAGTGAAGGTAGAGAAACCTCACCGACTAAGGTAGGTATACATATGCTCAACTCAACCTGGAAAGAGACACAACCAATAGAAACTCAACATAAGTTAGTTTTCGTGAGAAACAGAACCAATAGAAGCTGAATAAAGCAACAGAAGGAACCAATAGATAACTTTATCGGCACCCAACATATATGGTTCAATTGTCTTTCAACTAAAATATATATGCAAAGGTGGGTTTGGTTACCTTGCATTAATTTAACAGAAATGAATTTTGCTTCCCACGGAAACACAAACATGAACATAATTAGTGCAAGTCCGGTGCATGATTCATTTTTTTGAACAAAATGTATATGCAAAGGTGAGTCTGGTTATCTTGCAGTACTTTAACAGAAATATTTTTGGCCTCCCACTGATAGGCAAACATGAACATGTACTACTTAAAAACACAGATAATCTGGAATCAAATAGCAGTTACCAAAAAAAAAAAATTGCTTCCAATTGGAACACAAACATGAACATATTTAGTGCAAGTTCAGAAAACAATTCAAGTTTTTCTGACAAAAACAGATGCAAAGGTGAGTCTGGTTATCATTCAGTAAGTTTCTCTGAACAAATCATGCAGCAGCAATAGTGACAACAAAGCTATTAACTATATGAATGTCATATAAAAAACAGAGTTTAAATCATCACACTGTACTACTTATTTACTGCTATCTGTAAGCATCTACAAACCCTATATTAGTGTTTACATCTGTGAGTACTTCCTTTGATTATAAAAATTGCGGATTCACACTGATCATATATTTGCAGCATCCAGTAAAGCCAGAGAGGGGACATGACGTATATCAGCTGACCTGTGCAAGTGCTCGGAGACAGCTGTTAGTGGAACGGCTGAACCTAGCGAGCCATGAACCTAGATCTCTTCGCCAGCCATCGCGACCTGAACAGATCCAAGAAATTTCAGAGTACCTCAAAGCTCGACGCATAAGTTTGGCAAAAACGAATAGACCAAAAACACAGAGTCTGATAGATCGGAAATAGAGCAAGTCATTTATATAGAAAGCAACACACTCACAGGTCATTCATAATAATTAGATCATGTCATTCGTACAAAAAGAGACTGAAGGTTGAGTAGTGCATTAGAGGGTAGCCGCACAGTGCAGGAAACATACATTAGAGGGTAGCCGTGCACTGCAGAAAACATATCCCACTGCTATGGACAAAAGTGTAGAAAAGCACAGTCCACTCATTGTGTTCTGTGAGTACATCCTTCGATGATAAAAGTCTCTATGAATTTCAAGATGGTCCAACATGATATAAAGTGATCCTGGCCAAGAATATCACAATAGTGTGGTCAACCTGAGTCGTCGAAAATGATTTAGAGACAACATAAGTAAGTGGTTGAAATATATATAAGCAACAAAAGAAAGTACATGCGAACGACAACAGACAAATTCCAATTGGATTTCTTGCACAAACAGAAATGCATGATACAAAGCAGAAGTTGATAACTTTCGGCAAACCTTGATTGGTGGACGAACCCAATAATAACTTAAAACTTTGACATCATATTCTGCTTGGTTTCTTTATAACATGAGAATGGAGGAAACTCATTTCCTTGTGAAACATCATACGTTGATGGATACCCCATGGAGTAAGATCCATAGATATGGCATGTCACTTTTTCTTGTTGCTAGAAACATGTATCATTTCCACTCCCTTCTCAATGAAATGAAACACAAAGGTCCCTTGCGTTTTCTCAAAAAAAACATAATAGAAGTTGCAGAATATATAATGCGTAGAGCCACACACAGCAAAAGTTAACTCTTAGTTATAACTTTTTCTAAGTATTATCTCTGTATGCCTAGCTGCTGGCTGCAGTACATATAAAGCTCGGCAAGTATGGAACGCACACGGTACTGATCTGCTGATAACTACAAGAAAGTTAATTAAGTGGCTTGCTTGTTGATGACTTGCAACATCTTCCCTAGTGAGTTTCTCAACATTCATGAGCTCAAGTATCCTTTTCGGCACACCTTTTGCATAAACATGAAAGAATAGTGAGGAACAAAGTTACTCCAGAAAATAAGTAGAAACAGAGAAGGGAGGTACTGGTAAGTTCTTACTGTCAATTCCAAGATGGTTGACAGCAGAGATGAATTTTCTATGCACAGAAGCGGCGTCGTGCCCAGGATCAGCAGCACGACCAAGGACAGGCACATGTATAGCAGCGGCTGCATGCCCAGGATCAGCACCACGACCAGGGACACGGCCACGAACACCCCTACCACTTGAGCGAGGTATGGCGCCATGCCCAGCAGCAGGCACCCGCCGAGCGCCAGGCCCGCGCCTGGCGATAGGCTCAGCTCCAGCAGCAGGCGCGCACCAACTCACACCCCTACGCCTGTCACGAGGCTCATCTCCAGCGGCAGGCACCCGGCAAGCAGCAACATGATCAGAAACAGGAGCACGCCCTATATTAGAACCTCCACGGCCAGTGGCTCGTCCACGACGACCAGCAGACCGCCCGCGGCCACGCCCACGACCACCTACCAACCCAACACCATGGCTTGAGCATGAGCCGCAACCGGACCATGCGCAATGGCAACAAACCAACATCATCATACACACACGCTCGAAAAATAAGAAGCAAGAACCACGTAAGTATACATCGGAGCATAGCAGCAACACACCTTGTCTCAGAATAATTTATAGAAAAGGCATTTGGACACGACTGAGTAAGATGAAAGTGGAACTTGAAGAATAATAAACTATGAAAAGAACTCTTGAGAGACTAAATATCAAAATGACCGAGCAATTGGACATTAGTACCTTGGGTCTAGCTGCTTGTTAACAAAAAGATCCAGTTGAGTTATAAGATGTGCCGACGACCTGGATAGATAATTTATATAGAAAGATTATTTGTGGTTGATTTTGCAATGAAATTTCAAGACCGACTTTTGCATTGCATTGCGGCGCGGCGCTGATTGCTCGTCTAAAAAATTGCACTACCTCTTAGAAGTACATGGACTATTTCCTTTGAATCAACCATTGATCTGAATCTGTGAATTTGTGCTTTTATGAGTAGGTCTTGTGCAAGGAATATACTAAGGTGTGTAGTTTCCCGCACGCAAAAGAAAGAAAAAGACCCATCTGCCTTCAGCTAGAGGGTGAAGCGAAGCCATTTGACTCTGATGTCAGGTTAAAGGTTCGGCGGTTGAGCGAACTGAAGTCCATTACCAAGGGGTGGGGGGCATTTGCAAAGAAATATAAGATGAAAGAAGGAGATATCTGCCTTGTCCAACGGGACATCAACAGTAGGAGGCTTATGTTTAAGATTCATCTGATTAGGTCATGCCTTGTGCATCAGAACATCAACAGTAGATGGCTTATGTTCAAGATTTATCTAATTAGATCAGAGTGAGCTGTAAATAGCTAGATAAACTGATGTAGAGTGTAAACTACACAGCCTGCGATGACACCAAGTTATATTAGTAACCTTGTCAATGGCAACATCCGTTTAGAAGCAGCACTGTCCACTTTTAGTATCCATGCATGTTTAATGTAGTTGACTGATGCCACCAAAACAATTGACCATTTCCAGGTACAAAACTGACCTGCCCTGAATGGAGGGACACCGCAAAGAAGGATGTAAAGAATCACTCCTGCACTCCAAACATCAACCTCTTGGCCATAGTTTCTCTTAGATATCATGCCAATGTACACATCTGGAGCCTGTAATAAGGACTTCCAACAATCTCAGTGAACCGTTCACCTACACATCACCGAACAATTAGCAGATTAGGCAAACAATGCAAAGTAGAAATAGACAGTATAAGACATTTTGTGTAACTAAATAACACACATGATGACAATCCTATGGCCTCAGACTTGTCTTAGATATCATGCCAATGTACAGAGACATATCTATAAAGCACTGAACCCCACAGCATCTGCTGCACCAAATCTGAGAGAAAAGGAAGAAGAGGAGAGGGTGAGAGCCAGAGCGGATCGGAAAGGAGGAGGGTGAACTCACTGGAAGCAGAGGAGGCCCAGCCCGATGCGCCCCTGCAAGGCTGCACCTCGTGGCCAGTGGGAAGCATAACCACATGTGAGGGCGAGGGAGGAGACGGAGAGGAGCCGTCGGAATCCACCGGAGCTGCGCCGGCGGTGAAGGCACTGCCCAGCCTGAAACCCTAGCCATGGCTGAGGGTCGCGA
Source organism: Triticum aestivum (assembly GCF_018294505.1). Taxonomy (NCBI): domain Eukaryota; kingdom Viridiplantae; phylum Streptophyta; class Magnoliopsida; order Poales; family Poaceae; genus Triticum; species Triticum aestivum. The sequence goes on from NC_057812.1 coordinate 62,885,224, forward strand.
GCGAGCGTGAGAGGCCCTGCGCCGTGGTTCTAGCCGGACAGGAAGAAGAGGCGGAGCAAGGGGAGGTCGTCGGCGCGGGGAGGAGGCGCCGTGCAGCGTGAGGTCCGGAACGGGGGCCGAGGCGAGCGGCAGCGACGGCAGCGGCGCGATGGTAGGGTGTACGGCAGATCGAGGGAGGTCGAGTTGGGGATTGGTCACTCCCCCTCGCCTCATCGATCCGCAGGCCAATCAGCCACCAACACGTTTCCACGGGCCCATGAAAAATCCCAGCTTTGCCCTCGGTGAGACCTGATAATTACAGGCAGTGGCACGAAGTTTTGACACTGTTTCGATCTACAGTGACTCACCTCGATCTAACAGACTGTATCTGCTCATCTCGTGATCAGGCGGACGAGAACGCATCAAGGACCAGATCCAACGGCCAAGATCCGACGACGAGAACACATCTCCCGGTATGTATCTTACGATAGTTGTGGACATTCTTGAAATGACACCAACTTTTTCAAGAAGGTGTCCATGCACATGGTAGTCATCAATGCTAAGTTTGAATGATTTCTGACACGGTATACAAGTTGCGACACGTCCGGCCATTTATCTACCTTTTTTGTCTGAGAAAACTCTAGAAAACGCAAAATTTGTCAAAAACCAAAACAGCGTGGCATGGTGCCTTAAATTAGTCATAGAAGATGGTGGATATTTTTTGGGGCCATTTGAATGATGTCGAGAAACGGTGTGCTCTCATAAAGAGGCTTCTGGGCAACGTAAACACCTTTCATTGAGCATGGTCTAGTTTTGGACATTCTTAAAATGTTACCAACTTCTTCAAGGAAGTGGGCATGCCCATGGTAGCCATCCATGCCAGATTTGAACGATTTCTGGCACCATATGCAAGTTGTGTCATGTGTGACCATTCATCGGCCTTTTATGACCAAAAATACTCCAGAAAAGGCAAAGTTTGTCGAAACTAAAACAACTTGATATGATCCCTTGAATTTGTCGTACAAGTTCATGGAAAAAATTAGGATCATTTAAAGGATGTCGGGAACAACGTGCTCTGAGGCAGAGCCTTCTAGCCTAACCGAACACCATCCATTAAGCAATGTCTATTTTTGGACATTCTTCAAATGACCCCCAACTTTTGTAAGCATGTGGGCATGCCAATGCTTGGCCTCCATGTCAGGTTTTAACGACTCCCGATACCGTATGCAAGTTTGCGACACGTCCTGCCATTTATCGCTCTTTTTTGATCGAGAAAATTTCAAAAAATGCAAAAAAATATCAAAAACCATAACAACTTGGCATTGTACCTTGAATTGATCATACAAGGGCATGGAAAAATCGGGTCATTTCAAGGATGTCGGGATACAGGGTTCTCTCAAGCGAAACCTTGTGGCCACCCGAACACCCTCCGTTGGATTTTTTTAGCCATTCATGAAATGGTCTTAACTTTTGCTACCAGGTGGGCATGCCCATGATAGGAATATATGACAGGTTTGATGTAAAAATATATTTAAAATTACTATCTAAAGAAGTAACCAAGTTTTAAACACAATAATAAAGTTCAAAAAGAAGAAAATGAATTAACATGAAAAGAGAAGAAAAATATATAAAAGAAAAGAATGCTTAGGCTTTGGCCCAACTAGGCGATAGCATCGCTCCTTTTAGGCGCCTATTAGGCCGGCCTAAACGTTCGAAGATTTTAAAAAGCACATCAATTTTTAGAAAAATGTTCACGGATTTGAATTTTTTTTATAGATTTTCAAAAAAAAGTTTACCAAAGAAAGATGCCAAAAAATGTTCCTGATTTTGGGAACCTCAGCTTGCCAGCTGGATTTTAAAAAACACATCGTATGTGAAAAAAATTTCATCAATTTTGAAAAAAAATCACATGTCTTGGAAAAGGGTTCACGGATTTTTATCAAAAGAATTAAGGACTCGAAAAAAGTTCACAGATTTGGAAACTATTTGATAAATTTAATAGAAGTTCATGACTTTTAAAAAAGGAGAGAAAAATGGGAAAAAGTAGGGAAGAAACAGATGAAAAGTCGGCCAACAATAATTGGAAAACCACTGCGTATTATAACTAAGATAGCTGTCATACCTATAAATGTCACAACTAGTAACGTGGTCTGTTGGTTACCTTGTTTTATAGTCTAACGTGCTGGCTGCATTATTTTTACATTTAAAAAAATATGAAACTTTAAGTGAAGAGAAGAAAAAAGGTAAACATACTACATATATACATACCTATCGACAACTCATCATATATATGAAAGTGTGAAAAGTCCATATTACCCTTTATATGGTTTGTAGGGGGTGTCTACCGAACTCAAGTTTCATTTCTTCCTTTGAGATTAAAAAAAATCATTCTCTCTATACATGAGCATATATCTGCTATCTTACTTAAATGTTTTTGACATGTATTTGTATGTTCCGTTTTTAAAATTACTGCATCTGATCCAAATTAATTAACACTGCTTTAGTACATCAAAGGGACCTCCCTTAATTTGTAGGCAACACAAAAAAGGGAATTTTGCGGGTAAAAACAGCACCAGACCACAGTTCAAAAATTATAGGGTTTTGGGGGGTTCGTGCAAGGAACCGGGACAAATGAATCCAGACAAACCGGGACCAATGCCCACGAGGCCCCGGCCGCTCCCCCCCCCCCCCCCCCCCCGGGCTCACGAACCGGGACTAATGGGCTGGCCAGGCCCCAACCAAAGCTCTGTTTTCTACTAGTGGTAAATCTCAGTTACCATGAATTCACACTGCTCATTAAGTCCAAAATTGAAGCGCAGAATATTAGTAAATAAGTGCGTACTCAAATTTAAGATCTGGCTATATATACATTAAGAAATGAGAATGAGAATAGTTGGATGTTTTTATGTTACTCTCTCCATTTTTATATACAGTGCTTTTTTACCTGCACGTACGTAGAACATGAAGCCCGGTGATTGGCAGACACGTGGATCCACAATGTTTTTTTCTTATTGTCGAAAATGGATCTAATAAGATTTCATGCATCCGGCCCAGCAAAGCAGGATCTCTTACCTGGCTCACATAACAGACCATATAATTCCTCCTGATCTGCACGCACGGCAACAAGCAGAGGAGAAACCCTGGCGTCAGATCGATCTGCACGTCTCACGGAGACAATGGTGATAACTAATTAAGAAGGGTGCTACGGCCGTTACCGGTGGTGAGGGCTCGGACGAGGGCGCTGCGGCGGGCAGAGAAGTCCTCGTAGATTTCCTCCACGGTGCGTGGTGGCCCTCTCATTGGGTCGACGACGATGGCGTCCCCAGCATGAAGCGCCGGAGGCGGGGTTGGTGAAGGCCGCCCCTCAACGTCCACCGTGAGACGAGGCCTGGTGGGAGTGGGGTTGGGGGAGGGGCCGGCGCCAGATGCATCCATGCTTGGGACGAGATCTGGGCGAGGTTCGCTGGGGGTAGGCTAGCAAGAGAGGAAGGGAGAGGGAGGGAGTGCTAGCCGGCCGGGCGTCTAAGAGAGTGGAACGGGGGAGGACGCGGGCGGGTTATTAATTTCCTTTTCCTGTTTCTGGGCGGGAAGTATTGGTTTGCGTTTCTTTCCCGTTTCTGGCCGCGCCGGCCAGGTGCCAGCAGGCCTGCAATTAGTAGAGAATGGCTGGCGGTGCAAATCCTAGGTCTGCTGACGTGGTGGCCGGATCAGAACCCATGATGTCATTTCCCCCTCGTTTATTTTCTTTGTTGTGAAATGCACGATATGATGCTTGTTAGCCCAAGCGGAGCTTTGCCCGGGAAGGGAAGCTTGGTGCCGGATGCAAGCGAGCGAAAGGAAAAGTGAGAGAGAAAGGAGAAATATGTGGTTCTCGCTACAATCTCTCTTACTCCAGATTGAAGCGTTCCATTGATTATATGTTGTACAGAGCACATAAAACATATCACGTCTATAACTACCTACTACCTAGACTAAGACCATACCATGTCATACCAATGAGAGTGGATGAGTACCACTCTACACTACCATGCCATCTATGTCATGATGGGCTGCCTCATGTGTAGTCAACACATGGGTCCCCACTTTGGGCCAACCCATGTGCAGACTGCTACATGGGGCTTGCCGGGAGACGAGGTTGAACCCAACATTCTCCCCTCAACCCTGTCGCCGGGGTTGGACAACAACGATTCCGATCTTGTCGTGCAGTTTCTGAGACCGGACGCGGCCAAGAACCTTTGTCAGGATGTCGGCCTTCTGCTCACCAGTCCCGACGAACTTAATGTTCACCCTGCCCTTCTAGACGCAGACATGTACGAAGTGATAGCGGAGATCGATGTTCTTATTTTGGTCAAAACACTGGATTCTTGCAGAGAGAGATCACCGAGTTTTTGTCAACTAACATGAGCTCAGGTGCGGTGTCTTAATCCAGTATTTCACTGAGGAGGCGAGACAACCAGATTCCATGGCAAGTTGTTGTTGCTGCAGCGATGTACTCCGCCTTGCATGAAGATGCGACCACCACCTTCTGCCTCATGGATTGCTAGCTGATGGGGCTACTCCCAAGAAGAAATAGCATGCCCGAGGTGCTTTTCCGGGAGCCCATGTCACCTGCATGGTCAGAATCGCTGTAGCCGAGTAGGTTCTCGCCGCCGCCACGATGATGCACGTATTCGAGGGTGAGCTTACCCAGGATTTATCAGAGCAGGTGCTTGACGGCAGCAAGGTGATCGCATGACGTGGCTTCCATGTACCTGCTAAGCTATCCCGACAAAGAATGCAATGTCCAGCCGGCTGTGCATGAGGTATCTGAGGCACCCGATAATGTTGCCGTAGAACGTAGCATTCATCGTCTTCTCGGGGCTTTCCCCGTTGAGCTTCAGCCACGCTTCCAACAAAGCATGCACAGCGTGGCAATTCTCCATGCTTGCCTGCTCGAGCATCTTTGCGGCATAGGTCACTTGCATGATCATCGTGGGACCACGCTCCTGGTTCACCTCCAGGTCGAAGTCGAGGTAGTTCTATCTCAACCTGGGGTGTTGCAGTACGCCGGGTACTCAACGGTAAAAGAGCTGCTCACTGTTGTCTCCCTGGGTGCCTCTCAATTCCAGTGTGCGTCCTCGTTGAAGACTATGTCCTGGGAGATGCGCACACGCTTGGCGATGTCGTGTATCTTGTATGCCCTGGAGCTTGTTTCCTAGCCCATGAACACCACTGGGGTGCTCCTTTCGTCAAACTTCGTTAGTGGTGGGCATGCCATCCTGACATGCCCAACCCAGCCAAAAATGTGGAAGAAGCGTACGTCGGGCATCATCCCTTAGCACGCCTAGTAGGGCATCTTGCCATTGATACTCCTTGTGAAGTAACGGTTGAGGATGAAGATGGCTGTGAGCACGACCTCTCCCGAGAAAATGGTCGTCACCTTCTTTTACTTGAGCAAGCAGCATGCCATCTTGAGCACCATCTGGTTCCTTCGCTCGATAACGCCGTTCTGCTATGGGGAGTATGGGTCCATAGATGTCATTGTACCCCTTTGTCGTCGAAGTGCTTGTAGAAGGTGGCCAACGTGAGCTCGCACCATGATCCATGCACAGCACACGCAGCTTGATGCTTGACAATGGCTCTCTCCACCTCATCCTTGGAGACAAGGAGCATCGCCATATGAACCTGTTATAGTCGTTGACATGTAACAGGATGTAGGGATGCCCACCTGACGTCGCCGGGGTGATTGGACGGTAGAGGTCCTCATGAACCAGCTCCAGGGGCTTCCTTGCCCTGTATTTTTCCTTATCAGGGAAGGGCATGCGCCACTGCTTCCTGGCAAGGCATGCATCACACCACTCATTAGCGTGTGCGATGTCAGGGAGCCCATGAACGAGCTCTCCTCGGGCCATCTTTCACATAACCATCAGAGTGCTGGTGCCCAAGCCGGGTATGCCAGCGTCACCCCTCAAAGAGGTGTCCCGCGGCAAGGCACATGGGATGGATGGAGTGGAAGAAGAATTTCTACAGGTGATTCGCTCCTCGAGTTACCTCGATGAATAGCCTCCTATGCTGGTCTCACACGGTGAGCACCCCACAATGGATGGTGATGACGTACTAGCTCGTCGAGCTAGCCAATGCTCACGAAGCCGCTCTTGAGCGCTGGGATGAAGAAGACATCCGTGAACGCCCTGTGATATCAACCCCTTTCTGAGCATATTCACCTCCTTCACATGACTAGGCAACCTCATCTCCTTTCAGCCGACTCAAAATTACATCAAGCTTAATTAGCATTTATCTCTTGAATTAGACCATTCATGCAAAATTTCTTTTGTGATTGCAATAGGGGACCTATCCAATTTTCTCATGTTTGCTTTAAGGAAGGAAAGCAATTGTACTTGCTATACGAACACTCCTGATTCTCCATAATAAACTTGTAAAGCCATAAATATACTTGAAAGAGATGGATATACACTTCAACAAGTTCAGTAAATCATGGAGGAGCAATAGATGTACACTTGTCTCCGTTGTTCATTTCTACGATCATCCACTGAGATATAGTTGTTCTTGTAAGACAAGTAGGACTTTGAGATTGTATAGGTTGAGTAAGCATATTTTTGCTATTTTAAGTTGGCATTCGTTGTAACCATTTGCATGTAATAAGTAAGATTATATTTGTGTGTACCTTCGAATTTGTAACCTTGCAACTGAAGATGACTTCTTATTTTCTTATGTTTCGGGAGATTAAAATAGTTACCTGGGAAATTCAGGAGGGACGTGTTTTCTCAACATTGACTTCATTTCGTTTTGACAATCAGCATTTTGTTTCTCATTCAGAGCTCAGTGGTTTAATAAATATCTTCTGCATTCCTTTTCATAAATCATATAAAATGTCATCCGGTCAATCACTAGTGTTTTAATTTGACATTTGCGCATTTCGGGTTTATTTTGTTCTTGGAACATAAATAATATGAGTTGTAATTACTTTCTGTGGTTATATTGTCTTATGAGTTGTTTCAGCAAATGCATAATGCATTTTTATTTGTGTTAGTATCATCTCTGTGTCATTTGCATTATTTGATGGCTACAAAATGCACTGAATTTATATAACACTCTTGGCAAATTTGGCCATGTTTGAACTAGTGATGTTGAGTTTAGTTTAATCCGAATTTAGTCTAATATCAGTTTCCCCCCTGCTGCCCAAGTGCCAAAACAAACCTTTTCTTTCGACTAAATAGTAGCATATATAGTCTGTTCGTCATCTAAACCATTATTGTATTGTAGCACTTTGTTTCTGAATCTCAATTCAGTAATTCCATATTGTACACTGAACACTTCAGCTAGGATTCTTGCATTGTTACCATGGTGTACTTCGATGTTCTTGATGGCCGTGGTGATGCTGCGAGGCGTGCTACAATGGTCGTGGCGATGCTTCAACGACCATAACAATGGTTCGATGGACATGGCAACGAGGCATGATACGGCGACACCGACGGCCGAGGCGATGCTGCAAGGCATGCTTCAATGGCCGTGGCGATGAGGCGTACTTCGATGGTGTCGACGGCCATGGTGATGCTTCGACGACCACGGCGATGGTTCGATGGACACGGCGATGAGGCATGCTACGACAACATCGACGACCGTGGCGATGCTGCAAGGCATACTTCAATATCAGTGGCGGCGAGGCATACTTCAATGGCGCCGACGGCCACGCTGATGGTTCGACAACGTTGCGAGGCATGCCGCGCGGACGGGGTGTGCTTCAATGGCGTCGACGGCCGCAACTGTGAGGCGTGCTAGGACGTTACCGCTCATGCTATTCCGAGCAGTGCATGGGTGTCGTTACTGCAATGGCGTGCACTGTGGACGAGCGGTGCGTGCTAAGGAGAATAGCGTCCCTGATAAGACGCATCGGACGGCCCAACCGGCGGTTGTTCTTTGAATCACTGCAGGCGGATGGCGCCTAGTGTCCATCATATTTTGCCCTGGTCTTCGTCCGGATGAGTGCCAACTCCAATGCTCCTTTCCCAACTCTAGTTCATTTTTTGAGATCGCGCACATCCACCTTCCCAAAAAGAAAAAGAAACTGGCACTCTCACCACGTCCCTGCGAGCGGTATGGGAGAATCCTAGCACCGCCACCATCTGGGAATCCCACCTTCCTCCATTGCCCTAGCCGGTGGGCACGGTCGAGCGAAGCCCATGCGGCAGGGGGTGGGGGAGAGGCTTTTCCTGCCCTCTTGTCTGGACTCATGGGTAGCCCGGATCGGCCCTCTATGGTGGGGCCGAGCAGTGGCTGGGGAAAAGAAGAATACACTGGGAGGTGGTAGCGTGATGCTCAAGTGGGCGACTCGGTCGGCATTGCTATGTTGGTGGTGTAGACGGCGTGCAGCAACGAGCAAGGACGATGGCCCGACTTAGTCGGCGATTGTGCGCAAAGCGACACCCGCTCCTTGGTCCCCCTTCCTGTGTGCTGGTCTGGGTCGTGTTCTTGGCGGCTTTGGCATCTAGATTGGGTCTCAGCCCTAAACTGATGTCTTGGTGGTTGCGGGTGGCGTGGAAGGGTTTTCTCCCATATGTGTGGTGCTCGGCTAGGTGGGGCCATGTTAAGGCATCTGGTGACAGGTTCGATTCGACGACAGGGGTTGGGTACTCCCTTTGCATGTGGGTCGGCATCGTTGATGTCCAGCCCTAACCGAGGTAGTGCTATGGCACAGTGACTCCTCTCCTACATGGTATGTGCCAACGTGCGAGCATTACTGTAGTGCGTTACTCTAGCAGCGGTGGCGTGTCTCTCTTGGAGGCCTAGGCGGCGACCCCAAGCAATCATAGCTATGCCACCCAAAACCAAATTATATATTATTACTCTATTATTAATGTATAAATATATAAGAGGCGTGATCCTATTCTTTATAAGAAATAATCATCACGAATTTAAAGGAAATAAAATGGTCGGATTAAAACAACTAAGGATATCTTCAACGCGGACCCTCATACTGCCCGAATACATCCAGACCGTGCGGTCTGAACGTGTTGTGCCATCCAGCACATACCTATATCAGTCTGCCGGGCAGTCCGGACAGCTGCCACGCCCGCGTCTGACTGTCCTGGCCCACAAAAAAATTTCCTCACCCGAGCGCGCTTCCCGCCTGATACAGCAGCGCTGCTCCAAAGTGTCAGTGCCACATTAATGCCCGGCCAGAGTGGATGCGACCTCTCACTGCTGCCGGTATTGAAGTGGCGCGCCAGCCGAGAGAGCACAACCCATGCTGCTTCCCGGTGCAGGCGACTGCTTCACATTCAAATGACAATCGTCGGTTTGTCGCCCCTACATTAACGATATGCGGTTGTCGAGGAACCTACTCCGCCACCACCCATCTGTCCGTCTTCCGCCCAACATTGACCTCACTGTCGTGTCCCATCGCCATCTGCCCGCTATATGAACACTAGCCCAGACCGTAGCCACAAGCATCTTCCTACTTCACTTTCTCCTCTCCGCACCACACCCTCCATGGCCTGCTCATGCTCCAAAGCCCACTGGGACACCCTATCCTCGACTAGAAGAAAGAGAGGACCTCCATTGCTGCTGGTTGGCTGGTCGGCTAGCAGATGGAGGCAGACAACGCCCCAATGGGGGACGAGGCGGTGCCACCCTCCTCGCCGGTGCGTGTGTGCTTCACCATTGTCAAGGCCCGTGCGCACTATGCAAACATGCTGTGGGAGGAGGAGGCCAGGTTCCGACAGGTGTAGGCCGATCAGTCCTACAACCTCGGCCTCCTCGAGCAGCAACGGCGCACGGAGGAGCTACTCGCCGCCGGCACGATTATCGTGCCGGGCATGGACGCGGTGGAGCAGCAGGCACTGCTCGACTGCTACCGCTCCACCCGCAACATCCGCCGAGACTGCTGGTGGTAATTCCGCCATTAGGCGGAATTGGCGGCCGTCTAAAAGGAGCTCGATGACGAGGTGGTGAATGAGGTGTGTGGCAAGAGCGACAACAAGGAGGACTTCGCCCGCTCTGCCCTAGTCGCGCCTAGCCCGCTACCATGATGACCACGTAGCCGATACGTCCACAGACGTCGCCGATAGCAAGAAAGAGTAGTGCATGGTATTCATTGCCGCTCGGGTCCCAAGAAGGCCACCACTCTTTCCCTCCCATCTAATCCATGCTTGATGCGCCGAACATCGATAGCCGATTAGCCACCTAGCGGCGACGTGGGGACGGACAACTGTAGTTCGTGGGGCTCCGGAGGCGGAGCTGGAGAGCGCCGAGGCTGAACTTGAGAAGGCGAAGGCATTCGCTGGATCATCACTTCTTAGGACTCATGGTAGGACATGTGGAACATGCGCCAATGATCATTTAGATTAGGTTTAGTGTAGGGTTTGTCCAGTTTATATGAAAAATGTAATGAGTTTTGTCTGGTTTATATGAAAATTGATCCAAATATAATGAATTTTGGCCGGTTCATATGAAAATCTATCGTATTTACATGAATTTTGTCCGGTTAGTTCAAACGGCGTCTGAAATGTATGCGGGCAACATTGGATAGCCGGCTCCCGCATCTGTGGGCTGGTGCCCCTATGGGTTAGCATTGGAGATGCCCTAGCCCCACCAATCTTTTCTGACAAACATATAATTTGCGCATGGTCAAGATTCAAATGGACCGGTCCGGTCTGGACTTGTTTTTTTATAGAAAACCTGTAAGGGAACCCCCTACAGTATAATTGGTGCAACAAACCCAAATTGCAAGTGCCGTGCCTTGAACCTGGCTGGGTGGGAAGGCATCAGCCCCTTCCCACCACTAGGCTATGCCTTAGTCTACCGGTCTGGACTTCTTACAGGACCTACGAACGTGTTCTAGAATCCTAGGGGCCAGAGTTCGGTCTACACCTCGTCTAACAGGGCAATAGGTAAACCTAAGTTTGACCATTCTTCTGTATACTGACTGTAGAAGGGCGCATGCCGATGAGATACCCGACACTGGATATGCACTTCATGTTCCCACAAGTGTCACCAATGGTGTCAGACAGAGCTGGATGTGCGCCCCCGGTCCATGACAGCAGCACGACCACCACTTCCGGCTTCGTTAGAGCATCTACAATGACATATACCTAATTTGAGTTGCCGAACGGCCCCGAACATGCCCGACCACGTCCGTAGATAGTGACCGGTCAGACCCCACATGACAACTCCAACAACCATAGTAGGCATTTTTCAACTAGCATTTCATACAAAACCATGCAAAAAAGCAAGATCTACGTACTACCAACTACCATCTACACTACTCATCCTTCTCGACAGATATGTGGATGAAATTGATGTCAGGGTCGCCATCGTTATGGTCATTGGCAGCCGGGCGAACCTCTGGTTCCTCCTAGGGAGTGAAGAATGGCATATTGCTCCATTGCCTCCTCTGCCTGGGCCACCTCGAACTCTGTGCATCGAACATGGCGAAGCCGGTAGGCGCCGGATCTTCCTAATGCGCCTCCTCTGACTCCTCCTCAACCCCTCCTCTATGACCACCTCCTCCTCCTTCGGCTCCACCTCCACCTCCTCTTCCTCCGGCTGCACTGAATCTAGAGGCAGGCTGACTGCGATCCGATCTTCGCGCCTGCCTTGGATCTCCTCTAGTAGCTACAGCCGCCGCTCGGGAGTGAGCACGTTGTAATTAGTGGTTAGCGGCTGATGGATGGATTGGATGTCATGGCGGTGGAGGGGAGGGAGGGGGAAGAAATGGAGGCGGTCTATGGTTGCGCTTTTGCCGTCCGGCTTACGTAGTCGGACATGTATCCTCAGATGGCATGCTAGAGCGGCACCACACGACGCCAATCTGTCCTCATCGATGAACTGAGGAGGCACACTTCTGACCACTGGTTATGCTTTTGTCCGCATGGACCCTTGCGGTCTGTCCTAAGCGACGTGCATGTTCAAATATCTTCATATCCGCCCCAGATATGTGCCGGATATGGGAAAGTGCCGGTCAGTCCTGGTATTTGGGCTAGATTTGACAAGTCTAGTTGGGTCGCAATTTTTTGTTTGGGCAATACTAGGCAAGTTGCCCGGGCGTTTGGGGTGTATATCTGAGGACTCCAGTTGTAGATGCTCTCATGCCTCAAGTAGCCGCATGTAGCGGCGTGGCGGTAGCTATGGTGTCGCAGACAATGACAAAACAGACGTGTAGTCGTCTCGCATCATGAGCTGCAGGGCAAGCACTGGCTTGCTGAGCGCTCCCTCTAGCAGTCAAAAATGGCCAGCGTGGTTGTGGTTGTGGTACCACGGACAACGGAGATGTACTCCCGGAGCGGCGGTATGAGTTGCCTAGAGGGCGGTGCGACATGGTGCCATGGATGATGCCGAGACGGACACGTCGCCAGTGCGGCGACGCAAGCTGAAGCGTGTGCGCTGACGTGACGAAAATTGCAGGTGCTTGGCTGTCGGTGACTATGATGACATGACTAATAGTGCGTGGTTCGACCCTATGGTCGAAAGGGAGACCTCCTCGTTGACGCCTTCAATGCCCGATCACTTTCATGGAGCTCACGCGTGCCCCCTAGTGGGCTGTGGCCCATTCGCTTGAATGCTGCTCGTTCGACCGCTCCTTGGTAGCCTTTTTTTTTCTTGCGAGCACTTGTCAAGAAAGCCTTTTTGTTTAAAAAATAAAAAATAAACAAAATTGAAAAAAATTCGTGAATTAAAAAATGTACATGAATTTTCATAAAAAGTTCACAAAATTAGAAAAAATGTTCGTCGAATTTGAAAACAAGTTCATTGGTTTTGAAAAAAGTTCATCTAGTTTGCAAAAAAGTTCATCGGTTTTGAAAAAAGTTCATCGAACTCGTAAAAGTTCATTGAATTCGAAAAAGTTCATCGAATTTGAAAAAGTTCATTGAATTTGAAAAAAGTTCATTAGTTTTGAAAAAAAGGCCATGGAATTCGAAAAAGTGCATCTACTATCAATAAAAAGTTTCACGAATTTCTTTCACAAAAAAAGTTCGTGACTTTGAAATAATGTAAAAGGGATAGAGAAAAAACAAAGAAAGAAGAAGAAAAGGCCCCACAAACCACTATGCAAAAGTCGTGGTCTGTTGGCACTTTTTTTCTTTTTATAGAAACAACGAAGGAGTATATGGGCCGGCCCGCTATAGAAACCTAGCGTACAGGGAGGGTGTGCACCCTGTACCAAAATACCTATATTCGGCGCTTAAGGCACCGAATAGGATTTTGGGTTGAAAGGTTATGCCCCCAGTGGACCCTAATGTTTATCTGAGCCATCCAGTTAATCCACAAGTGCCAACAGCCAGGTCCGGTCCATCGGGCCGAAGGGTTAAACCAGACCACGTGAATCTTGAGTTCATAGTCCTTAACGCAAAACGCTCTTAATATCTCTACTCTTACAAGGCGAGTTGGTAGAACAGTATTCACGTTTTTTGTTTTTGCCTCACCGCCCACCACTCCCTCCATGTTGGTTTTTCTCGCTCCCTCTTAATACCAAATCAATTTTCCCGATCCTCCTCTCGTTTGTTCGTGCCTTCTTTGGCACGTGCTAATTTAATTCAACCATGTAAATATTATCTAATTAAGAATTCAGAAATCGCACCATATATGTAAGATAACCTTCCTAAAAGACAAAGAGAAGATCTTTCTCAATAACCTTCCAAATCAAAATAAGATATTCCTCAATAACAAATAGCTAATACCACATCCTATCACATTTATTATCTATCATTATCTCTATTATTAAATCTCTACTCCTAAAAGGGGAGTTGGTGAACACCACCACCTCTATGCTGTTTTTTTCTCCCTCCATGTTGGTTTTTTCTCCCTCCCACTAAAATCCTGGATCTATTCACCCAACCTTCCTTTTCATTTTTTCCTTCTTGATTTGGCAGGCGTCGATTCAAATCAATCATGTAAATATTAGGTAATTAAAAATTTGGACATCGCAACATATATGTGATATAACATTCCTAAAGATGGACAGAAGATTTTTCTCGATAACCTTTCAAAACAAAACTAGATATTTCTGAATAACAAATAGCTAATCCTGCGCACTAGCTATTTATTATCTATCATCATCTCTAGTATTGAATCATAATCACAACTTTCCCTAGACATTTTTTCTTCAATCCCACCCACATATCTGTGTTTTCACCGAAAATGTTTTTTTTTCTTGTTTCGTTTGTTCCATTTGACCTCCGCTCCCGCGTATGTTGCACCCTCCCCATTGATTTTCAACCCACCGAACTTTTCAAATAAAACCCATCTCCCCTCAATCCCCTCCAGCCCTCCTCGTTTGACCTCCCCTCTCATGTAATCCCCACCTACGTGCCTCCTACCGACTTTTCCAATTCTCTATTCGCTACTTCATCCATCCCACAAAAATAAAAAATCTCCCCGATTCTGACTCGGCCATTTCTTCCTTGTCACGTGAGGAGAGCGCCACATAGGGTTCTCTTGCACTCGGTTTTTTTCATCCTGAATGTTTGCTCCCTGACTGAAGTTGGCCCCGCACATCCCTTTCCCCCACACCCGACCCGGCAAGGGTTCCAACCGCCTCCGCTCCCCTGCTATCCTCTCACCGCGACGCTCTCGGCGCCACTGACTTTGCCTTCGAGTTACCTCTCTGTACGTTCCTCTAGGCCGCAGCCGCCAAGGATCAAGGGTGACGACGTTTCAATGTAGCGGTAATTTGATGAGCTTGTGGGGGGCGGGAGGGGGGGGGGAGCACGTTTTTTGGCGACACTGCAGGTGAGGTCATCTTTGTTCTCGACTGCATATGATGACAAGAAGGGTATGCTTGGCCAACTACTCCATGTGGTTTTGTGATCCCAGGCACCTACAGGATCATGTCTGAGGTATATATGTCGGAGAAGTTGATATGACGAGGAAGTGCAGCAGCCTATCGTGCGCCGTCTCGGCTTCAAGGCCAAACAGGTTTGGTTTCTCTCCCAGATCCCACCCTCCCTTGTCTTCTTGCTACAACTCCATCGATGATAATATTACATGTGTGTGCGTGTTTGATAGGATCAGAAGACTGACAGGGAACAATATGTATTAAACGCTACCTGTCCTTATTATTTAATTACAGTAAGCAATGACCTTATGGCCTTTACTATGTCGATCCCACATTATGGCCTTCACTGTGTGATAGTATTAGAAGACTGAATTTACACTTACCAAACACCTGATGCATTTACTGTGTATTTCAAGAAGTACCTAGTAGTGGCAGCAAATCTGGCAATTAAGACTTTTTTTTCTACAGACGGTGATCCAAACTACCTGGTATGAACAGCGGCAACATCTTATAATACTAACATGTAGTGCTTCATTTAACTCATTTTTGTACAACATACTATTGTATCAAAAACTTTAATTCAATTAACTGTTGAATTTTTCTTCATCAGGATTGAGCGATCTGGCATATAATTATGAGCTTCTGAAACTCGGTGGTTCAGATCATGGAAGATATGACAGGGAAGAGCCTAACATAGTAAGTATCGATTTTCCGGTCCTACCAGGAGGTAGCTCAACCAATCTGAATTTTATCTAGATTATTTAATGATCTTCCCGTGCAGGTAATTCTGTCGTATGTAGTTCTGAATTTCATTTAGACTGACCTTGAAGTATTTGGAGATATGATGCACTATCTTGACTGAACGAATTTATGTGCGAATGTTCCTGGAGCCCCCACCCCCTGGGTCAGAAAATTAAACAACGTGTCAGTCTTTCGTTTAGCAATAGAAAGAACTCAGTAACAAACATGGTGGTTTTAGCTGGATAGCAACCTTTCAGCTAGAAAGAACAGGAATAATGCCAACCTTTCAGCTGGATCAAAACAAGATAGGGCATGAAAGAACCAAGCTAATGTGTTCCCACTTGCCAGATGCACTCACATGTTCCTTACCACTCATCTCTTCAATTCATTCTTGTAAAGATGTGATGAGTGCTGTTTTTGGGTGGACATGGAGATCGTGGCAAGCGGGAGATGCCAAGGATTGGGTTTACACAACACGTCCACTATAACGTTCATTTTCCATCTTCTACATTCACAGATTTTTGGCCTTCCGGTGATGCAACTGTGAGTGTGTACGGTTTGAACACTACATATAACACCCTGGTGGTTCTCGTTGCAGCTTAGCAATGTCGTCTGTCTATGGTTCATAGCACTTTTATCTTCATTTTACCACTAGCATCATGTAAACTGAAATGAGATAGAATGGTGTAGCCATTGATGATTGGTGGAGAAATTAACAGTTTTGGGTCATCATAGGTGTCTCGCAAGATAGCTTTTTAGATTTTAATCTTAATTATGCATGTGCTCCAAAATAATAATCAAACATATTTGTGCTTATGCATAAAATAACAGTAGCAAGAGTATATTCCATTTCAGTGGAAACTAGAACAACGAGTTTTCTTTTGCGTATATAAATAGATACACAAACAAAAATACTACACCCCACACAATTAGTGTTTCACGCCACCTCGTGCTCACAAGCAAGCTCTGACACGATCAGTTCATCCACGTCATCTATCTCAACCCCGATTCCCCCATCCTGACGTGGTTAGCACCACCCACTCATCATCAGTACAGCTGAGATGGCCAAGAGGACCGCCACACAATGGAGGGACTCATGGGCCCGTGAACCATGGTTATGTAGCCCCTGGGTACTCAACTTTGATGACAACGGATCAATGCCACGTCCGGGCCGAGCGGCCATCGCCGGTGTGCAGCTCCACCCATATCTCATTACCGATAGGATAACAAGTACAAGCTCGCCATCATGGGATCTAGGTTGTTCATCGGGCCAGCTGATGAAAGGCACCAAATGAAGAAGAGAGGGACCTCAACAATGGAGGTGTGTCTTGGTTCTCCCTCATCAAAGACTTCACTGACATAACTTCTCAAGGGGGCATGCTACCATTGTGTTTTACTTAGAACTAGATCATTGATGGCACGCATTGCCGCACCCGTCCATTTGTACAATAAATATATGACCCCATGAAACATATTAAATTTTGCATAAACATAAATGCATATTAGTTAGTAATCAAGGAAAATATCACATGTACAAACTGGCTTAGGTATGACAACATATGAAACAACATACACTTAGTAAATAATAAGCAGTAGCACAAACAAACATGTAGTTGTTGACTTCAATTGTCATAGTAGATTTTATACATGGTGCATTGATGAAATCTTCAGACCTCCAAATGCAACATAATGCGCGACAACCAAGAAGAATTAGGCGAGCCTGCTGCACCTGGTCATTTGTAACAAGTGAGCATTAATTATACATGGACTGTCACATGTATAAAATAGGGGAAATGCCTTCCAGAAAAAGTGAGCATGTAAAACTTAAATCAAATGTTGATGTAACTGAAGCAGGAGGTTTACCTCGAGTGAGTTGTAGAAACAATTAATAGGCATTGCAATACCTTCTGAAGCAAACTCAACAGATTTTGCAATGAAATAAAACATATATCACTCAGTTTTGAGATGAACTTTGAGGAAAGGATTGTACTATCAATATTAAGCAAACATCACATCTTACTACCAAAAATTGGAGATATTATAATGGTCAGATGAACATTAGGTTCAGAACCTATGAAAATAACTTAGATTCACATATGAATCATCCAAGAAACAACCAAAATGTTTCTGTGGATAGCTAAAAAATATGCCGAAAACGAGAAGAAATTCCTTCGGAACCTCTTTAGTTTTTTAGATAATTGAGATGTACCAAAATATCTGTTCTGGAGTTGCTGAACAAATCAAATAATTTAATTACTGGACCCTCTTCACTACATAATTGCATTGATAACTCATAGTTACCAGAAGAAATGGAAGGGGCAACCATGGGAGGCTTTGATGAAACCTGAGATCTATAACAGGCGAGCCTCGTAAGCAAATAACCAATTTCAAGATTAACAAACAAAGAAGGCCAACCATGAATCAGTATGCCCTACCATGTATGCACCAACAGATTGTCCGACCAGTCCTAAGCAAAAAATTGTGACAGGAGAGAACTCAGGGCTCAAGCATAGGAACTTTTGTGAATTTATCCAATGATGGCCGATGCATCCATAGGCGGAGCAGGCTGATCTTCGAGCTTTCTTTCACCATTGATGGCTGGGTGACCTTGAGGCACCTCTGATGGACTCTCCCCTTTGTGTCCGCAGCCAACATTCATGCCTTTGATTGGCTACACCACAACCACAACATAATTTCAATTTTTTGCAACATAAAAAATTGAGATATGGTAGGAAAAATAATAATTACAAAAATTGAACTAAAATTTGAAAATCTAACTAAGTAAATTTCCAAGTAGGTCATTTTTTCTCGAATGAACATTTTAACATATACATGCCCCAGACATAGAAAGATCTAAAACAGGTGCAAGAAACACATCCATGGAGTTGAATAAAATAGTTAAGCATACGTCCATTATGTCTTGAAACCAGTGCCAGCAAGCACATCACCAATAGGAGTACATGTACATTTAGTGACCTGGCCATTAGCTATCGGAAATCAAAAAACTATATAGGATTCCTTCAGCCAATCGAGTAGAACCAGTTGCCACTTCGTAAACTAACACCACCTGCATTAAATTGGGAAGAAGCTATAACAAAAGTCAGAACCCATAATTAACCGGGCAAAAGATGGAAGGAACATAGGAAGAAGGGTGAATCTAAGGCAAGGGAGAAGCCAACAAAATTGAACTGAGCACGAATAATAACAATATCTAAGGCATTGATTCCATATGTACATGTGGCAATGGGTGATTGAGTTGATGAGCATCAGCTACAAGCCTACAACTGAAACCAAAACTTTTGTGTGCACAATCACACCCAAACATAAGCGTTATGGAAACATATATAGTACATAATCTGAACACAAAACTACACGCAGACATACTCATTTCGGTCAACCATATTTACTTAAACATGCCACTACTTCCACGCATACAATTGCCGTATCATGAACCAATCAAGGGCGTCCAACGCAACTCCCATGACAACCCGTGGTATATTCACCTCAGAACATCCAATTCGTGTATGTAATCACAAGCCTGTAGCAGCAAGTCACGGTGAACTCTGTGAAAAACCGGGAATAAAAGAATTGGGGTTAGAAGTATTCCTAAAGAGTCATTTTTACAGTGCATCCGGATGATATGAACCGTCCGTCGGAGCAAATTCGAGTTCGACGGTCCAGATCCGATGCAATACGCTGATGTCACGTGTACTATATCAGACCCCGAGGGGCATTTTCAGGAGAAAAAATATTTCGAACTGATCTGATTTTCCCTCCCAAATATTTCGAGGGTATTCTCGGTACAAATTTCAGGGCTATTTTTGGTTCAATTTTTATCCCGTTCGCTAGGGTTTATTCCTCGCCGCCGCTACGGTTTTAATCCTCGCCAGCAGGATCAAGCTGCTGGTCGCGGCCCCTCCCTCCCTCGTCGCCGGCAGGATCTAGCCGCGCGTCGCGGCCCCTCCCTTCCTCCACCCCAATTCCCTCGCGATCTCGCACCACCTTTTCAATGAATACGAGAGGAGGCCCACCGCCCACCCCGCGGCGGCCGCCGGCAAAGAGTCGGCGCCATCCCACCTGCAAGTCCTCCATGCGCGTGGGTTGATAACCCACAAGTATAGGGGATCGCAACACTTTTCGAGGGTAGAGTATTCAACCCAAATTTATTGATTCGACACAAGTGGAGCCAAAGAATATTCTCAAGTATTAGCAGCTGAGTTGTCAATTCAACCACACCTGGAAATTTAGTATCTGCAACAAGGTGTTTAGTAGCAAAGTAATATGATAGTAGTGGTAACGATGACAAAAGTAATTTTTTTGGTATTTTGTAGTGATGATAGCAATAGCAATGGAAAAGTAAATAAGAAAAGAACAATTTATGGAAAGCTCGTAGGCAATGAATCGGTGATAGAGAATTATGCCGGATGCGGTTCATCATGTAACAGTCATAACATAGGGTGACACAGAACTAGCTCCAATTCATCAATGTAATGCAGCCATGTATTCCGAATATAGTCATACGTGCTTATGGAAAAGAACTTGCATGACATCTTTTACCCTACCCTCCCGTGGCAGCGGGGTCCTAGCGAAAACTAAGGGATATTAAGGCCTCCTTTTAATAGAGTACCGGACCAAAGCATTAACACATAGTGAATACATGAACTCCTCAAACTACGGTCATCACCGGTAAGTATCCCGATTATTGTCACTTTGGGGTTAACGGATCATAACACATAATAGGTGACTTTAGACTTGCAAGATAGGATCAAGAACTCTCATATATTGATGAAAACATAATAGGTTCAGATCTGAAATCATGGCACCCGGGCCCTAGTGACAAGCATTAAGCATAGCAAAGTCATAGCAACATCAATCTAAGAACATAGTGGATACTAGGGATCAAACCCTAACAAAACTAACTCGATTACATGATAAATCACATCCAACCCATCACCGTCCAGCAAGCCTACGATGGAATTACTCATGCACGGCGGTGAGTATCATGAAATTGGTGATGGAGGAAGGTTGATGATGACGATGGCGACGGATTCCCCTCTCTGGAGCCCCGAACGGACTCCAGATCAGCCCTCCCGAGAGGTTTTAGGGCTTGGCGGCGGCTCCGTATCGTAAAACGCGATGAATCCTTCTCCCTAATTTTTTTCTCCCCGAAAGCAAATATATAGAGTTGGAGTCGAGGTCGGAGGAGCTCCAGGGGGCCCACGAGGAAGGGGGCGCGCCCAGGGGGGCAGCGGCGCCCCCCACCCTCGTGGCTACAGTGTGGGCACCCTGGTCTTCATCTTTTGCAAGGATTGTTTATTATTTCCTAAAAGACGTTCCGTGAAGTTTCAGGTTATTCCGAGAACTTTTGTTTCACATAAATATCACCATGGTAATTCTGCTGAAAACAACGTCAGTCCGGGTTAGTTCCATTCAAATCATGCAAGTTAGAGTCCAAAACAAGGGCAAAAGTGTTTGAAAAGTATATATGACGGAGACATATCAACTCCCCCAAGCTTAAACCTTTGCTTGTCCTCAAGCAATTCAGTTGAAAAACTGAAAGTGATAAAGAAAAACTTTTACAAACTCTGTTTGCTTTTGTTGTTGTAAATATGTAAAGCCAGCATTCAAGTTTTCAGCAAAGATTATGAACTAACCATATTCACAATAATGCATAGATCTCATGTTTACTCATATCAATGGCATAATCAACAAGCGAGAAATAATAATAAATCTCGGATGACAACACTTTCTCAAAACAATCACAATATGATATAACAAGATGGTATCTCGCTAGCCCTTTCTGAGCCCGCAAAACATAAATGCAGAGCACCTTTAAAGATCAAGGACTGACTAGACATTGTAATTCATGGTAAAAGAGATCCAGTCAAGTCATACTCAATGTAAACTAACAGTAATGAATGCAAGTGACAGTGGTGCTCTTCAACTAGTACTTTTTAATAAGAGGATGATGACTCAACATGAAAGTAAATAGATAGGCCCTTCGTAGAGGGAAGCAGGGATTTGTAGAGGTGCCAGAGCTCGGTTTTGAAATAGAGGTGAATAATATTTTGAGTGGTATACTTTCATTGTCAACATAACAACCAAAAGATGGCGATATCTTCCATGCTACACACATTATAGGTGGTTCCCAAACAGAATGGTAAAGTTTATACTCCCCCTCCACCAACAAGCATCAATCCATGGCTTGCTCGAAACAACGAGTGCCTCCAACTAACAAGAGTCCCAGGGGGAGTTTTGTTTGCAATTATTTTGATTTAGTTTGCATAAAGCCTGGGACTGGGCATCACGGTGACCAACCACTTTCTCGTGAGTGAGGAGCGGAGTCCACTCCTCTTGAGAATAACCCACCTAACATGGAAGATACGGACAACCCTAGTTGATACATTAGCTATTCGAGCATACAAAACAGGATATTTATTTCAAGGTTTAGAGTTTGGCACATACAAATTTACTTGGAATGGCAGGTAGATATCGTATATAGGTAGGTATGGTGGACTCATATGGAATAACTTTGGGGTTTATGGAGTTGGATGCACAAGCAGTATTCCCGCTTAGTACAGGTGAAGGCTAGAAAAAGGCTGGGAAGTGACCAGCTACACAGCGACAACAGTCATGAACATGCATTAAAATTAATCAACACCGAATACAAGCATGAGTAGGATATAATCCACCATGAACATAAATATCGTGAAGGCTATGTTGTTTTTGTTTCAATTACATGCGTGAACATGTGCCAAGTCAAGTCACTTAAATCATTCAGAGGAGGATACCACCCTATAATACCACATCACAACCATTTTAATAGTATGTTGGCACACAAGGTAAACCATTATAAGATCCTAGCTAATCAAGCATGACACAAGAAACTATGATCTCTAGTTGTCATTGCAAACATGTTTATTCATAATAGGCTGAATCAGGAACGATGAACTAATCATATTTACAAAAACAAGAGAGGTCGAGTTCATACTAGCTTTTCTCATCTCAGTCGGTCCATCATATATCGTCATAATTGCCTTTCACTTGCACGACCGAATGATGTGGATAATAATAATAGTGCATGTGCATTGGACTAAGCTGGAATCTGCAAGCATTCAATAAACAGGAGAGGACAATGCAATATGGGCTCTTTTGTCAGATCAACAATAATGCATATAAGCGCCACTTCAACAATTTAATCATGGTCTTCTCCTATCAACACCCAAAGAAAAGAAAAGAAATAAAACTATTTACACGGGAAAGCTCCCAACAAGCAAAACAAGAGCAAGAAATCTTTTTGGGTTTTCATTTTAATTACTACTACAAGCATGGTAATTAAAACTAACTAAAAGCTACAACTAATTTTTTTGGTTTTTCTTAAGGTTTATGGCCCCAAGCTTAGGCTTTTGGCCTAAGTTGGTCTATGGCCATGGTTGGCTTGGCGGATATCCATAGTAATAGTTGTGATCATACTGAGATGCAGCACCTATCGCCTCCGGAGCTACAGCGTGGCGACGAGCGGCCTCCGCCCTCCTCTCGTACTCATCTACCTCCTCTGGCATGTATCTTCCTCGAAGCTCACAAGATCAGCGTTACACAAATATGCGTTAAATTCTTCCTTAATTCCTGCTCGATCCATGAATTCCTTTGAAGGCCATTCACAGGGCCGCACTGGAGCATCCCTTGGTGGCTCATCATCAGCATCACGCATTGCAAGCCTGGGCTTTTGTTTTCTTGAAGAACCACCTTGGTACATTTTCCTAAGCATATTTATTCCTCTAAAAAATTTCTGAAATTTTTAGTAACTTCAAATAAAAGTGACCCAAACTCAACAATATTGATAGCAACAACTCCTACAAGTGCCTACAGCCTATATCATGCATTAGAACTACTTGGGACCATATAAATTTGACATGCAAGCTCAAGAACAGGGTCACCTAGGCAGCACAAATTTGCAATGAGTAAAGCACTAGAACAAAACCTAATTGGACCAATGGAGGAGTCACAACCAAGGAACAATCCCCCCAAGCAGTTTTGTGAGAGGTGCTTTGAGCAAGGAGATAGAAAATGGCAACAAAATGAGCTTGGACTCGGGTTTGAACTGGATAATCGTGTTTGTGGGAGGAAGAAGGAGTGTGTGGGTGCATGAATAAGTGTAGGAGGGCCACCATGGCCCCACGAGGCAGGGGGGCACGCCCAGGGGGTAGGGCGCGCCCTCCACCCTCGTGGCCAGGTGGATGCCCCCTGTGCTGTGTTCTCAGTGCCAAATATTCTCAAATATTCCAGAAAAAATCATATTTAAATTTCAGGGCATTTGGAGAACTTTTATTTTCGGGGTATTTTTATATTGCACAGATAATTCAGATAACAGACGGAAAATACTTATTTTTATTTTATTTAATATAAATAACAAAAAGTAAAAGGAGGGTATAGAAGGTTGTGCCTTCTAGTTTCATCCATCTCATGCTCATCCAAAGGAATCCGTTAACAAGGTTGATCAAGCCTTGTTAACAAACTCATTCCGAATAACATGGAACCGGAGAAATTTTGAATAACACTATGTTACCTCAAAGGGGATATGCACATCCCCAATAATAAGAATATCATATTTTTTCTTGGCAGTAAGAAGAGGAAATTCAAAACTTCCAAAAATAATTGATGGAATTTTTCCAATAGAATTGATACTGTGGACTTGAGGTTGTTTCCTCGGAAAGTGTACCGCATGCTCATTACCATTAACATGAAAAGTGACATTGCCTTTAGTGCAATCAATAATAGCCCCTGCAGTATTCAAAAAGTGTCTTCCAAGAATAATAGACATACTATCGTCCCTGGGAATATTAAGAATAACAAAGTCCGTTAAAATAATAACGTTTGCAACTACAACAGGCACATCCTCACAAATATCGACAGGTATAGTAGTTGATTTATCAGCCATTTGCAAAGATATTTCAGTAGGTGTCAACTTATTCAAATCAAGTCTACGATATAAATAGAGAGGCATAACACTAACACCAGATCCAAGATCACATAAAGCAGTTTTAACATAGTTTCTTTTAATGGAGCATGGTATAGTGGGTACTCCTGGATCTCCAAGTTTATTTGGTATTCCACCCTTAAAAGTATAATTAGCAAGCATGGTGGAAATTTCAGCTTCCGTATCTTTCTTTTATTTGTAATAATATCTTTCATGTACTTAGCATAAGGATTCATTTTAAGCATATCAGTAATCGCATACGCAAAAATATAGGTCTAACCATTTCAGCATAGCGCTCAAAATCCTCAACATCCTTTTTCTTGGATGGTTTGGGAGGAAAAGGCATGGGTTTCTGAACCCGTGGTTCTCTTTCTTTACCATATTTCCTAGCAACAAAGTCTTTCTTATCATAACATTGATTCTTTGATTGTGGGTTATCAAGATCAACACCAGGTTCAATTTCTATATCATTATCATTGCTAGGTTGAGCATCATCATGAAGCTTATCATTAACATTATCACAAGTTTTAGGTTCATTACCAGATTGTGTTTCAGCATCAGAAATAGAAATATCATTTGGATTCTCAGGTGTTTCAGCAATAGGTTAACTAGAAGCATGCAAAGTCCTATCCTTTTTCTTTTTCTTCTCTTTAGAAGAACTAGGTGCATCTATATTATTTCTCTGAGAATCTTGCTCAATTCTGTTAGGGTGGCCTTCAGGATACAAAGGTTCCTGAGACATTGTACCAGTTCTAGTAGCCACTCTAACAGCATAGTCATCATTCTTACTATTCAATTCATTGAGCAAATCATTTTGAGCCTTAAGTACTTGTTCTACTTGAGTGGTAACCATAGAAGCATGTTTACTAATAAGTTTAAGTTCACCTTTGACATTAGCCATATAATCACCCAAGTGTTCAAGCATATTTAAATTGTATTTCAATTGTCTACCAAAATAAGCATTAAAGTCTTCTTGCTTAACCATAAATTTATCAAAATCATCTAAGCATGGGCTAGCAAACTTAGTAAATGGGATTTCAGCTTTATCATATCTACAGAGAGAATTTACCTTTACTACCTGTGTCGGGTTATCAAGACCATGAATTTCTTCAATAGGTAATGGATTAAGATCATATGTTTCTTCAACAGGCGGTAAATTAAGACCATGTATTTCTTCAATAAGAGGTAAATTCTTAACATCTTCAGCTTTAATACCCTTTTCTTTCATGGATTTCTTTGCCTCTTGCATATCTTCAGGACTGAGAAATAGCATACCCCTCTTCTTAGGAGTTGGTTTAGGAATAGGCTCGGGAGCTGGCTCAGGAAGTGTCCAATTATTTTCATTTGTCAACATATTATTCAATAGAATTTCAGCTTCATCCGGTGCTCTTTCCCTGAAAACAGAACCAGCACAACTATCCAGGCAATCTCTGGAAGCATTGATTAGTCCATTACAAAAGATATCAAGTATTTCATTTTTCTTAAGAGGATGATCAGGCAAAGCATTGAGTAATTGGAGAAGCCTCCCCCAAGCTTGTGGGAGACTCTCTTCTTCAATTTGCACAAAATTATATATATCCCTCAAAGCAGCTTGCTTCTTATGAGCAAGGAAATATTTAGCAAAGAAGTAATAAATCATATCCTGGGGACTACGCACACAATCAGGATCAAGAGAATTAAGCCATATCTTAGCATCACCCTTTAATGAGAACAGAAATATTTTAAGGATATAAAAGTAACGAGTTCTCTCATCATTAGTGAACAGGGTGGCTATATCATTTAATTTAGTAAGATGTGCCACAACAGTTTCAGATTCATAACCATGAAAAGGATCAGATTCAACCAAAGTAATTATATCAGGATCAACAGAAAATTCATAATCCTTATCAGTAACACAGATAGGTGAAGTAGCAAAAGCAGGGTCAGGTTTCATTCTAGCATTAAGAGACTGCTGTTCCCATTTAGGTAATAACCTCTTGAGCTCGTATCTATCTTTGCAAGCTAAAATAGCTAAAGTAGCTTCCTTTTCAAAAACATAACCCTCAGGAATAATAGGCGATTAATATTTATTAGGGGAAGAGTCTTCATCATCACTTTCGTCAATATTATCAGTTTCAATAATTTCATTCTCTCTAACCCTAGCAAGTTGTTCATCAAGAAATTCACCAAGTGGCCCAGAAGTATCAAGCATAGAAGTAGGTTCATCATAAGTATCATGCATAGCAGAAGTGGCATCATCAATAACATGCGACATATCAGAACGAATAGTAGAAGTAGGTTTAGGTGTCGCAAGCTTACTCAAAACAGAAGGTGAATCAAGTGTAGAGCTCGATGGCAGTTCCTTACCTCCCCTCATAGTTGAGGGATAAATCTTGGTTTTTGGATCTCTCAAGTTCTTCATAATGATAAGCAGATATAAATCCCAAGTGACTCAAAGAATAGAGCTATGCTCCCCGGCAACGACGCCAGAAAATAGTCTTGATAACCCACAAGTATAGGGGATCGCAACAGTTTTCGAGGGTAGAGTATTCAACCCAAATTTATTGATTCGACACAAGGGGAGCCAAAGAATATTCTCAAGTATTAGCAGCTGAGTTGTCAATTCAACCAAACCTAGAAATTTAGTATCTGCAGCAAGGTGTTTTGTAGCAAAGTAATATGATAGTAGTGGTAACGATAGCAAAAGTAATGTTTTTGGTATTTTGTAGTGATGATGGCAATAGCAACAGAAAAGTAAATAAGAAAAGAACAATATATGGAAAGCTCATAGGCAATGGACCGGTGATAGAGAATTATGCCAGATGCGGTTCATCATGTAACATTCATAACATAGGGTGACACAGAACTAGCTCCAATTCATCAATGTAATGTAGGCATGTATTTCGAATATAGTCATATGTGCTTATGGAAAAGAACTTGCATGACATCTTTTGTCCTACCCTCCCGTGGCAGCGGGGTCCTAGCGGAAACTAAGTGATATTAAGGCCTCCTTTTAATAGAGTACCAGACCAAAGCATTAACACATAGTGAATACATGAACTCCTCAAACTATGGTCATCACCGGTAAGTATCCCGATTATTGTCACTTCGGGGTTAATGGATGATAACACATAATAGGTGACTATAGACTTGCAAGATAGGATCAAGAACTCTCATATATTGATGAAAACATAATAGGTTCAGATCTGAAATCATGGCACTCGGGCCCTAGTGACAAGTATGAAGCATATCAAAGTCGTAGGAACATCAATCTCAGAACAAAGTGGATACTAGGGATCAAACCCTAACAAAACTAACTCGATTACATCATAAATCTCATCCAACACATCACCGTCCAGCAAGCCTACGATGGAATTACTCACGCACGGCGGTGAGCATCATGAAATTGGTGACGGAGGAAGGTTGATGATGACGATGGCGACAGATTCCCCTCTTCGTAGCCCCGAACAGACTCTAGATCAGCCTTCCCGAGAGGTTTTAGGGCTTGGCGGCGGCTCTGTATCGTAAAACGCGATGAATCCTTCTGCCCTATTTTTTTCTCACCGAAAGCAAATATATAGAGTTGGAGTTGAGGTCGGAGGAGCTCCAGGGGGCCCACGAGGTAGGGGGGCGCGCCCAGGGCGGGCAGGCGCGCCCCCACCCTCGTGGCTAGGGTGTGGGCCCCCTGGTCTTCATCTTTTGCGAGGATTTTTTATTATTTCCAAAAAGACGTTCCGTGAAGTTTCAGGTCATTCCGAGAACTTTTGTTTCTACACATAAATAAGACCATGGTAATTCTGCTGAAAACAGCGTCAGTCCGGGTTAGTTCCATTCAAATCATGCAAGTTAGAATCCAAAACAAGAGCAAAAGTGTTTGGAAAAGTAGACATGACGGAGACGTATCACGGGTGCCTATAGCCACAAGGTTATAGGCAACAACTTTGATCTGGCAATGCATCTTGTCCGATGGTAAGGTGGTTGGGTATGGATCATGTTCTGCGGGACTAGATGAAGCCGGTCGCCGGCCTCGACGGCCAGCCCCATTCGTCCAGCCCCGACTGCATGATCTACAAACGTTCAATCGTTGCATTCAACATGTATTCTTTCAATTTGGCTGATAGGTGAGATTTGGAGATCAATAGAGATGATAAGTTATTAATTTTGGAATGTACTATAAACAATTCATAGCTTATGTTGCTCAATATTTATGATGATCGCTTCTTCTTGTGCAATTGCTGGACTGGGATCAACAGACTTGGCATGTGCTTTATATGAAAAATTAGATTCACATGGGATATCTACCTTTTCAAGATTGCTGTTAAGTCTTATTATGATGTTTTAGCCTTGTTTAAGGGAGAGTAATGGTCCTCGCAAAGAGTAGAGAGAAAGGATGAGCATTCGATTCTTCCATATGTTGCATTTCATTCTTCCGTGTTTAGTTATGTCCAACATTTGTTACATGCACACACTTGACAAGGTTAGTACAAGTAGTAATTTTTCCTCTGTTTTGCAGGGCTATGACAGAACATGCTATGTGATTCCCTGAGGCAGGATGGATGTACCATGGCCACACCACTGTGATCCCGAAGGTGATTGCTTCAATTCAGCGTTACAACACCTGTAGAGGCCCCCTATGGTACGTGCTTTCACTCTTGTTATCCTATGCTCTATTTTTTGGCTTTGCGGCCTGCCTACGAGACGTAGCTGGGATTGCATGTTGAATCAGGCAGTATTTTTGACTTTTGTTGTGAGGCTATGCTCATGCTCGTACCTTTTTCTCTCGTATGAAAATAGACATATCATAATCCATTATTCTTCTTGGGCTGCCCCAGGCACCATTACTGTCACATGGTAGTAAAAAGCAAATATAGATTTCTACGAGATCCCGTAGAGGCCAAATTTATTTCAAGCAAAATATAGTAACCAATATTATTGAAGATTTACAACTTGACTCATGTGCAATGGACTAAGAACATGGCTAGGAAACCTTCTTCGGGACTAAAACCCAACCACACCCTACTCTATCGCTTTATGGCCAAATGTACACTCCACATGTAAGAATGAACCACAATGCTGGACTAACTACTTGCATCCTCGTCGTCTTCAACCGCAGCTGCATCCGGTTGCCTAGCATGGTACTGCTTGAACCTACTCCTGTATTTCATTTTGTTGTAGGATGAATCGACAAGCACAACAGGTAGCTCTCTTCTGAATTTGTCGATGTAGGCCTGCATGCGAGGATTTGTTAGTATCATTTAGTATCGTTCCATATGTTTCAGAAAATGACAGAATTTTAGGTGTAACTCTACGTACTTCGTCATATTGCAACCTCAGTTTTACTCCCGTAAATAATTCGATGTTCTTCAGCATGTACAGTGCACAACAAGAACTCCAACATTTTATGTTGTTAGATCAGCATTTTAGATATTAACAATCTAAAACAAAAACAAAAGCTAATATTGTTGACTGACGTCTCATCGGATTTTGGCACATTAATATTCCGTACTGGCCATGTCGGCATGTTAATGTCTTCCCATGCATTGCTTTCAATCCCATTGACTTGCATTGCTGCTCTCATATGTGCTTCCATCCCATGTACCTGCAAGCCCAATAGGATGAGAAGTTGCCTACTACTAATACTTACATACGATGTTAAATCCTTTCTTATAATTAAATATGTTGAAATTCTCACCACGTTATTTACTTCTCTGGGTATCATACAGTAGAAAATTGAATCAAGAACCTGAATCTCCTTCCTTCTGGGGTTTACGATCATAAGGAACCAGTGGGTGTTTAAACTATTCGTAGGTAGGAAAACCTGGAGTGCACAGATAATTACATCAACGTGCATAGTAATAAAAGAAATCGGTTCTACGTCAGGTTAAAATACCATATCATGTTTCAGGTAGGTGGTGCCTTGTGTTGTTCCAGGAATGCCTGCCAAAGCGTCCTCGTAGCACTCATCTATCCTACCATCTCTTTCAAGCTTAGCGACGCCGGCCACCCTCTCAATGTAAACCAGTTGGCTGTCCCTTGTGTCAATTGGTTGATCATGACGCATGAGCTGGATCGCAGCATCAACCACCTACAACAATAATCAAGTTGATTGTATTGTACAAAAATAAAACTTCATAAACTAATTTTTGAAATACTATCTTACTTTGTCACCCAACCATACGCCATCTTCAGATTCATCTTTATGGGTGAGGCATTGCAAATGCTTTGATAGCACGACAATATCATCAACTAAGACCATTTGTTTTTCACGATTTGTAGTGTTGATCAGTGACGCCACGAAATCCTGTCGAACCACGTCTAGCTGGTCCCTCTGGGTTTCAGGAACTTCTGACCTCTTTTTAAGTTGCTAGAGCCGATTTTCCTCTTATTACTGTTCGTGTCCTCGGAATCATTTGTACACTCTGATGGAGTCTTGTTTTTCCTTTTTTTTCTTCTCAGTATTGTACAAATCATACTCGTCATTCTTAAATAATTGCAATACCAGCCTTTTCTTTTCGCCCCCAAGATTTGGTGGCGTCAATTCAACCACACTTGTTGCTGCTTTTGAAAGGATTCATCATGGGTGTCATCATCTGTGAAGGCACGGGGCTCTTCAGGATCTTGCGATCCCGTAGCCTTCACAGAGTGCTGCTTACTCCTTCTGTTGAACGGATTCTGTTAGATGAAATAAACCGCGTGTTAGCCTTTAGCAGATTCTTGCTCAATTATAGGTAAAATGTGCATCACCTTGAAATCTTCAAGGCTTGTGGTGGCTTTGGAATGCATTTTCTTATCAAAACTAGGAGCTCCCTGGATATCACCCACCTCTTTCAAAAGCTTATGAACACCACTTAGATCCTGTTTGATTTTTACAGCAGCTCTTTCGAATGCTTCATCCTGTACGTGGAAGATCACATGTTATTTCTGAAATGACAATGATTGTTTCATAATTAAGTTAACATGCGTACGTCAAAATCTTTATCAAGGTTCTTCATGGGGGGCTCCATGTCATCATTTTTTATTCCCTGCTTACAATCGTGCTTAGCAGCGACCTCTGTAACATCCTTTTGTTTCCCCTGCTCAGAAGCCTGCTTAGCATTCTCAACAGAGGCCTCAATTGGGTGTGAAGGTGCCCCGAGGACAGATAGATGTATGTCCTCCACTCCTGGAAATATTCCATCGTGTTTTTTCTTTAAAAAAACATGTTAGTCTGGGGTGTTTTCATAGTAAACTAAATTAGAAAAAACTTGTACACGTAAATTTCCAATTATATATACTAATCTCATAATTCTAGGCTTACGTTCAATTCTTTGATGAGGTCCTCCGTGAGCTTGCCATTTGTACGGGTACGCCTAAGGCACTCATCCATTTTCTTTTCAAGGGTGCACATCCTATGGACTTGTTCTGCACCGGCCTCCCGCACGAGGGAGACAACTTATTGCAAATCAGTCAATACACGTCCGACGAGTACCTTAATCTGAGACTTTGAAACAGTTAGAATCATATAACTTCATACTAGTTGGAATGTTACAATATATATTTGTGCCTGATGTAACTCATTTACCTGAGCGCCAGTCTTCGGTTTGGCCAGCGTACCATCTCATGCTGGAATGAAAAGTCTCATCATGTCCTCAACATACTGTAGTTTAGTGTCGTTAGTATGATTTAGAAAATATATGTGTTACATAATCCAGAGAATGTGCTGACATTTTACCTCTCCAACTCCCAGATAATTATTCTAGATTATATTGTCAACCTTATTTTCTTCTCCTCGCTCTAGTTCTGGATCAGCGGCCTTAAGCTTGATTCATACGAGATGCTAGAGTCCAATTGGTGCACTCTGAACTTGTCGTAGTACCATGTCTGCATGAAAACAAAAGCAGTTTACAAACATTCTCGTACATTATGTAATGTATGTTAGGTAACTGATAATTGTACTACTACGAATTACCTGCAGTAATGGTAGATTCCCCTCCAGAATTGCCTCACCATTTACAAAATTCTTCACGCTATCCATAAGATAGTCAAGCGTTAGCTGTCCAAGATTTGTGCCCTTTATCGTCTCAACATTTTAACAATCCCATTTGTTATCCACATACTCCTCTTTTGTTCGGCATACATATTTGCCTATGGTGTACAAGACAAATGGCCTGACAAAATTTGGTGTGCTATCGACTTTCATCTTGGCTAGCAATCCTTTTTAAGTTATTTTGGTGTCATTACGGTCTTTCAATTTCTTCCACAACTCCATATTAGCATCAAGATTTGAAGGGATGTGCTTCTTCCCTTGGCAGGGCATGCCTGTTATATGTGCTACATCTTCTAGTGTGATCCTACATGGTCTCCCATTGATGATAAAGGCATCCTGCTCTGCATCATATGAATTAGCG
Source organism: Triticum aestivum (assembly GCF_018294505.1). Lineage (NCBI taxonomy): Eukaryota > Viridiplantae > Streptophyta > Magnoliopsida > Poales > Poaceae > Triticum > Triticum aestivum. The sequence continues at coordinate 62,918,060 of NC_057812.1, forward strand.
ATGGCCAGGCAGAGTACACGTCTAATTTTGATGCTAGGTGTCTTGAGAAGTCCACCTAGTCCTATCAACTGGATGTACATTCTTTGCTGCGTGTTTAATCCGTTTATGAACTCCTCATATGGCGGCAAAGAAGCATCCTGGGTTCAATGGATGTGCAAGTGTGATTAGATTCAGCATGGTATACAATTTAAACACTCATACAAACGAATACAACTCATATATACCAACATAAAAATTGTGCTCTATGCTACTGCATGAGGTACAAGCATGCTGAGTTCCATGAATGTGCAAATACTCAGCTTGGTTACGTTTGAACGGTCATATAAGGTAATCTCCATTGCAAGGTACTTATGTGAAATAAAATAAATATTGGAAAATAATAAACTATCCAACCGTGGCCTCCTCAAATCTAGGCGCTAATCATGGTCAGTAGTATGGAATTAAAACATGGGCTATCGATGCTTTCCATAACTCGTGCAGAAGGAAAAAAGAAGGCAAGCGCCCGCTACACTAATTGGCATCGGCAAGACCAGACGCTAAGATTTAGCCTGGAATTAATTAATGAACTGCCAATCTGGTAGGAAACAAATCCTAGCGCCCTCCCCTAACACCCCCAACTTAATTTGTTTAAAAACATGCTGAGTTACATGAATATGCAAACAATCTAGTGGGGTTGCAGCAAGAGATCATGGGAGGAAGATCGTGCCATGAAAAATAGCAGCGGCTGCAGCAAGAGATCGTGAGGAGTTATCAGAGAATTCATGTTTGGCTTCGTCGTTCGGTCTTGCTGGATTCCTGGGTTGCTCCGTCCTTCGATCTTGCTAGTTTGGGTGGCGCGGAAGGACGAACTATGATCTACGAGGTTTGAAAGGATCCCTATTTATAGGGATCGTAACAACCCGGGCATATATCTGCGTACAGATTTCTTCGGTTGGAGGAAATCAAGGGAGGGGACCCACCTGATTGAATATTAGGGGGGCGTGGAGGGTTTAGCGAAGGTAAGTTATGGTTTAAAAAAACCAACGTAAGTTGCATAACAACACATAGGTCTCCTGAGAATCACGGTCATCAAAAAGATATAGTTCCCGTTTCTTTGAAAATCAGCCAAAAGAACTGGACCGCTTTTATTTTTGTTTATAAGTAGTTCACTGGACCACTTTTAAGATGAAAACTGGTTCTAAAGTCAACTAGGATTGAGTCTTCATGTGTGAAGTATTTTAGTCTCTTATGAAGCTATTTTATTGCCCATCCGATCTTGCATGCTCATGCTCATACCTTTTTTCCTCGTATATGTGAGACCAAATTTTGTTAATAATACTGAATCATGTCTGGTGCTGCTCAAGATGGCACGACACTATGGTTTTCACTTCAGTGAGATTTCGATGAAATAACTGAACTTCATTCATTTCAGCACTCACTGCAATATTTGCCTTTTAGCCAAAATATTTCAACCTCACTGAATTTCGGCCAAAATATTTCAGCACTTGCTGAATTTTTTCTGAAACTTCTAACGAGCGATGTTAAAAAATTTCTGAAACTTCTAACTAGCGATGTAATTGTTCTGAATCTTGTCCAGACTCCGACGAAACTTAAATATAAATTTAAGAATTCAGTTAACCTTCCTAAGCTTCAAAAGTTCTGGTTGTAAAAAGCAAATATATGTTTCAGCGTCTCCCATGCAGAGCGAATTTATTTCAAGAATAGTATTTAGAACCAGTACTGTGAAATATTACAACTTGATTAATCCGCACTGGACTAAGAACATGGCTAGGAAACCTTCTTCGGGACTAAAGCCAAACCACACCCTACTCTACCGCTTCATAACCAAGTGTACACTCCAGATCTAAGAATCAACCACTGCTGGACTAACTGCTTGCATCTTCATGATCTTCAATCGTAGCTGCATCCGATAGGCTAGCATTGTACGTCTTCAGCCTTTTCATGGACTTCAATTTGTTGTAGGGCGAATTAAGAAGGACAACAGGCAGCTCTCTTCTATAATTGTCAATGTATGCCTGCATGGGAGGATATGTTAGTATCGTTCCATATGTTTACAAATTGACTGAATTTTAGGTGTTACTCTACGTACTTGGTCATAACGCAGCGTAAGATCTTCTCCCGTAAAGAATTCGATGTTCTTCAGCATGTAGAGTGCACAAGAAGAACTACAACAATTAATTCTGTTAGCACCATTTCACGTATTAACAATGAAAAACATATTTAGAAGCTAATACTGTTGACTGACTTGTCATCTTGTCTTGGCACAGGAACATGCTTTACTGTCCATTGGGTCACGTTAATGTCTTGCCATGCATGGCTTTGTGGTCCATTGATTCGCAGTGATGCTCTCAGATGTGCTTCCACCCGACGTATCTGCCAAAGTCCATGGTATGAGAAGTTGCTCAAGGTTCATGGTTAGGTATGATGCTAAATCCTGTGTTATATTGAAAGACATTTAAAATCTCACCACGTGAACCACTTGTGTTACTACGTAGCTGAAAAGTGAATCAAGACTCTGTATCTCCCTCCTTCTGGGGTTTACGACCACAAGGAACGAGTGGGTGTTCGCCATGTTCGTAGGTAGAAAAACCTGGACAGCAAAGATGATTACATCAACATGCATAATGATTAGAAAAATAAATGTGTTTATGTCATGGTTAGATGGTACCAGATCATGTCTGAGGTAGTTGTATCCTTTTGTTGTTCCATGACTGGCCGCCAAAGCAGCCTCATGGCAGTTCTCTACCTTACCATCTCTTTCGAGCATAGCGACGCCGACCACCCTCTCAATGTAAACCAGTTGCCCATCCCTTATGTCCTTAGGATGATCATGATGCATGATCTGAATCACAACATCAACCAACTAAAACAAAATTCAAGTTAATTGTACTGTGCAAAAGAAAATAGATCAAATAATTTGGCAAATATCTTCGTCACCCAACCATTTTTCATCTAAAACTCCATCTGTCATGGTGAGGCATTGCAAATGCTTCTGTAGCAGAACAATGTCATCAATTACCACCAATTGTTTATCAAGATCTGAGGTGTTGACAATTTCGGCCATGTAATTCTGTCGAAACTTGTCAAGCTCGGTCTCTAGCCTCGAAGCACCTGTGTCTGTATCTTTAAAAATGCTTGCACGGTTTTTCCTCTTTGTATTCTTTGTGTCCTTGGAATTGTTGGTAGACTCCGATGGAGTCCTGTTTTTCTTTCTCTTCTTATCACTATCATACATAACATAATCTTCATTGCACAATAATGAAGATGCCACTCTTTTCCGGATGCTCGCACGAGTTGGTAGCATGGAATCAACCACACTATCTTGTCGCTGCTTTGCTAAAGAATCATCATAGTTGTCCTCATCAACTGGGAAGACATGGGTCTCTTCCGGCTCCCTTATTGCCTTAGCCTTGGCACACCGGTGTTTGCTTTTGGTACCTGCCTCTCCCCCCACCACAATACTGACATCTTCATCATCTTGATCTCTTCTTTCTTCAGCCTTCCGCACATTCTCATTGTGCCTCAAATTCAGAGGATCCCGTGATTCAAAATAAAGCACTTGTTAGCTTGCAATCTGCGCGAAATAAAAAAACAAAACCAGTTAACTGTAAAATGTGCATCACCAGGAAAGCTTCAAGTCTTGTGGTGGCTTTGGAATGCTTTCGTGAATCCAAACTCGGAGCGCCCTGCGAAGCATCCAACTCTTTATAAAGCTGTGAAACATTCTTGACACTCTCCTTGCAAGCTGCAGCAATAGCTCTGTCTTCTTCATCCTGAACGTGGAAGATCATATGTTAGCTACGAATCTGCATTAACTTATAACAAAATCAGTTAGATGTTAAATGTGTATCACCATGAAAGCTTCAAGGCTTGTGGTGGTTTTTGAATGCTTTTACGATTGCAATCTAGGAGCAGGCTGCAAATCTTCAGCTACGTTCTTCATGGGGGCATCCATGTTATCTTTTTGTATTCCCTTAGCAGAAATGCCTTTGGCAATGACCTCCGTGTCTTTTTTTGTTTTTGCTGGTGAGTAGCATTCTCTCCTGGGACCTCCATTGGGTCCGCAGGTACTCCCAGGTCAGATAGTTGTATGTCCTCTACTCCTGGGCGATCAGCATCAAATATTCCATAGCGGTGGTTCTTTAAAAAATGTGTTAGTGTGGAGAGTATTGACAGTAAAAATATTTATAGAAACTCATAATGGTATACTTACATTGAATTCTATGATGAGGTCGTCCGTGCGTCTGCCGTTCGCAAGTGTAAGCCTAAGGCACTCGTCCATTTTTTTCCAAGGGTGCTCATCGTATGAAATTGTTGTGCACTGGCTTCCCGCACAATGGAGACAACTTCTTTCAAATCAGCCAATACACGGCCCATGAGTCACTACTAGGAAAAGGGCTATAGATAGGATTGACACTAATGGCGGACCAGGGAAGTAGTGCGCCACTACTATATACTAATGGCGCACCAGTTGGTGATGCGCCGTTAGTGTGGAAGACACTAATGGCGCACCAGACAAAAGGTGTGCCACTAGTGATATTTTTTTTTCATTTTTACATACATACTAAAGGCGCATCCGACCGAAGTGCGCCATTACTAGTTCTAACTAGTAATGGCGCACCGGACAAGGAGTGCGCCAATACTGAATTTTTTTATTCTTTTTTTTGCAAAACAACTAATGGCGCACCGTGTCACAGTGCGCCATTACTAGTTTAAACTAGTAATGGCGCACTACTACGCGGTGCGCCATTAGTATATACATATATATATTTTTTTTCACTACTACACGACTATCTCGGTTACGGTTATCTCGCGGGGCAGGTAATCCACGGATTTTCTGGATGCGTAAGGTGCATGGATGACACAACGTATCGCCAGCTAGATAGAGATCCCGGGTCTTCGAAAACCGTGTTCATGGGACATCGACGTACCCCTCGCCGCCGACGATCAACCGCACCCTCCCCCGCTACACAAATTTGAACATATTTTTTAAAAAAATTATTACTGTTTTTATAAAAAAATATTACTGTTATGGTTTAAACAAGTTTGAACATATTTAAACACAAATAACTATCAAACAATATTTTAAATGCATAAAAATAAAAATTGGGGAGCCTGGGAATTGAACCCAGGACCTCCAGTGTGTGTGCTGCATGCTAACCAGTCGGGCTAGTGGGCGGGTTCTGATGTAGATTGGGTTAGGTGGAATATAACCTGAGGGCTCGAACTGTAATAAAAAAACATTCTAATGGCGCACCGCTGCTGGGTGCGCCATTAGTAAGCTTCCCCCCACTCCACCTATTCCCCTCCCTCCCTTCCTCCCCACTCGACCTAATTTGCCCCCTCCGCCCCAATCGTACGCCGCCACCGCGCCTGCACGCCCCCTCCGTCCCCTGCCGCCGCCGCCCCGACCCCCGCCCCTGCGCCCCCACGCCCCCACCACTGCAGCTCCCCCGCGCCGCCACCCCCATCCTCCCACCACTGTAGCTCCCCTGCGCCACCGCCCCCGCGCCCCCGTACCCCGAGACGGAGGAGGAGGACCAGGAGGAGGACGAGGAGGAGGAGGAGATGACGACCGCCAGCTCAGCCAGGCGACGCGACGCCGCCGTCCACGCGCTGCTCTGCCCTACCATAGCTCAGCCAGGCCAGCGCCGTGTACTCCCTGACTGCAGGTGAGCCCCTCCCCTCCACTTCCTTCTTCTTCTTCTTCCTCTTGACCTCAACCTCTGCTCTGAGTCTCGACCGCTGTGCAGCGCCCGTCCATCTCCGGCGAGCTCACCACACTGCGCGAGCTCAACGACCGCTGTGTAGGGCACCACCACGCAGGTGACAGTTAGGTATAGTTACAGAAAATGGCTTGTAAATAGGGTTAGGGTTTGGGAGTGGAGACCATGGCCATGGCTTGTAAATTGTTGTTGATTCTCAAGTAAAGTTTTCTGTTAGGTACAGTTAGGTATAGTTACAGAAAAATTCACACGGAAAGGTTGTGTCATGCATCACAGGATTTGTAGGAGTTCTTGGACCCACAAAAATAACTTTAGAACCCAGAGAGGCCTCAGACCAGCATCATAGGCAATAAGATCAGGCAACATCTGTTCTTATTAGTTTAATAGAAGAGAGAGGGATGGAAAAATAGACAAGAAAGCAGAATATAGACAAGACAAGTAGTATCTATTCTTAAGCAGAGTATAAGGATAGCATAGAAGAAATAGACATGGTAGCACCCAACTGAACATCTGCTTCTATAGAACACTTCACTCCACTTACACATGGTATTTTTCTGCAAATAGGACACCACACCCACAATCACTTGGGCTAGTATCATTAGGAGTGCTGTTGTAAGTATATATAACAGCAGTAACCTATAACAACAAGTATAAGTAGCTATTACCCAAAGGTCAGCCAGACCAATGGGAATAGATAGAATTAAGTAACCAACTCCAGGAACTAGAGTAGCATATTCAGTTAACTGAATCCAAACACCCTTTTTATCGTTCCGTTTATGTTGTACTATAGTCAAGAGGATCTGATTGTCTGTAGTTCTCATCTCACAGCCATTCTGAAGCACTCGAACGGCAATGTCTTGAAATATCCCACCACAATTTGTTTAAAAAAATGTTTGTTTGCACCTCATCTACTGCTTGCTTCATATTAAGCCTGAACCATCACACCTTCTTAGCATATGATGGGGTCCAAAATCTGTATAACAGTTTAATTTTTTTGCATGGAAAGGTTCACCCAAATTGCCATTAAGAGAAACCAGAGCTCGCTACAAAGTCTCAAATATTAATCTTTATAACTATGTGATTTCTTTTCTATATTTTCTGACAGGTGGCACATATGTTTCTGATGCCATATTTGTTGGTTTTTTCTGGAGGGTGATGATGTCATGTCTCTACTGTAGATTAAAATAAATGGAAGTTTAAAAATATGAGAGAAGTTGTCTTGACTAATTACATGTTTATGTAAAAAAGAATAGCAAGGATATTTTACAACTCCTGTGTGTAGTTGCTTGTTTTTACTGTAGTTGTGGCTGCTTTCTTCTTGTATCATAAAAATAACCCTGCTGCTGTATTTGTGATGATGTTGTACTTGTGATGATGCTGCTTGTGATCTTCTGAAATGACCCATTGGGGACTTCATTACGCGGGGATAATGATTTTGCAGGTACCCGGAGAGGCCCTTGAGTTTGCCGGAATGTCGATTACCTTCCGTTCCGGCAATAGGTTAGCTTCATTTTACCAAAATGACATAGGTTAGCTTCATTTTTACCTAAGTTGGCTCTAATATACTAACTTAGAACTTATATGCTTAGTTTCCTATAGGTTAGCTCCAAAATAACTTATGTTAGCACAAAATGATCAAGTTTACATAATAAGCTTATAGTCTTCTTCTTATTCTTCTTCTTTTCCAAAATTCTTCTATTCTTCTTCTAGTGTTCTTCTTCTTCTAGTATTCTTCTAGTCTTCTTCCTTTTCTTCTTCTAACTTCTTGTTTATCATTTTGCAGATTTGATTTAATTCACGGAAGCTTGCATGGATGGAGTGCTTCTTTTCCATTTGTGTTTTTATTTTGTATCAATGTGAAACTTTTGTGACTTGATGGATAACGGTGTTGGATGAACAATGTGAAACTTTTGTAATATGTAATGATGGAACTTGTGTGTTGGCTATGTATGTATATATGATGGAACTTGTGTGTTGGCTATGATTGTTATATGGATGCTTGTTGTATATATATGTGTTGGATATCTCATAGGTGAAATAGTGACCTGAGATTAAGAAAAAAATTAAAAAAATTGTCACTAATGGCGCACTACCATGTGGTGCGCCATTAGTATAGCTGACACTAGTGGTGCACCATGGGCAAAACTAATGGTGCACTGCCTGGTGCGCCATTAGCATACCAGATACTAATGGCGCAACAGTGGTGCGCCATTAGTAAAAAATTCTAGTGGCGTGATACTAATGGCGCACCGGTGGTGCGCCATTAGTAGGCAAAACCGGTGCGCCATTAGTAGGCCTTTTCCTAGTAGTGAGTGCCTTATCCTGCAAATTACAAGCAATTAGAAGCATATGACTTCGATTATACTTGCAAAGTTATAATATATATTTGTGCCTGATGTTCATCATTTACCTGACCGTCAGTCTTTGGTTTGACCGGCGTCCCAACTGGTGGCGGATTGAAAGGCCGCAGCAGGTCATCGACATACTGTATGTTAGTGTGGTTAGTATCATTCAAAACATATGCTAGATAATCCAGGCACACAGTACTAACACTTTACCTCTCCAACCCCTATATATTTTTTGTTGATTATGTTGTCAACCTTCTGTGCCTTCTTGTCACTTGAGTTTTGGATCAGCGTCCTTAACCTTGATGCATACGAGATGGTAGAGTCCAATTGGTGCACCCTCCACTTCTCGTAGTACCACGTCTGCATTACAACAAAAATAGCTTAGAAAATTTTCCATAAAATTAAATGTATGTTATGTTAATAATGATTGTATTACTTGCAGCAGTGGTAGGTCGCCCTCCAGATTTGCTCCACCATTTACGAATTTCTTGACGCTAGCCATAAGATGGTCAAGTGTAAGTTGTCCAAAATTGGTGCTCTTTATTGTCTCAACGTTTCTAACAATCCCAAGGTATTTGGTGTCCACATACTGTTGTGTTCTCGGGCATACATATTTGCCTATGGTGTACAAGAAAAATGGCCTGACAAAATTAGGTGTGTTGTCGCCTTTCATCTTGGCTAGCAATCCTTTCAAGGTTACTTTTGTGTCATTGGGGTCTTTCAGTTCCTTCCACAACTCCAAAGTATCGTTGTGATTTGAACAGACGTGATTCTTCCCCATGCAGGGAAGGCCTGTTATATGCTCCACATCTTTAAGTGTGATCCTACATGGTCTCCCATTAATTATAAAGGCATCCTGCTCTGCATCATATGAATAAGCGATGGCCTGGCACAGTAGACGTCTCATTCTCATGCCAGGAGTCTTGAGAAGTTCACCTAGTCCAATCAACTTGATGTACGTCAGTTGCTGTGCGTTTAATTCTTTTATGAACTTCTCGTATTGCAGCAATGAAGCAACCTGAGTTCCCTGAATGTACAAATAGTGTGATTAGATTCTGTATGGTATTCATTTAAACATGCATAGAACCGACTAGATCTAATCTATGCCAAAATCAAAATTGTGCTCTACAGTACTGCATGAAATTATAGAGCTTCTAGGCCATATAATGAACACCAGACATAGAAAAACAAGCTATCTTTGTCGGCAAATTGACTAATAATAGTATAGATTTTTAGTAGAAAGAGCAGACTTTGATCTATGTACACTACTAAAGTTTCATGCATCACGCTTACAAAAATAATTGCATACATGATCAGAAGATCAATAGTATATAGATAATCACCATATTAGGAATGTAACATGTGATCCTACTGTCCATCTTTCTCTTTAGTTTTCTCCTTTCTTTCTCGTCAACCTAAAATTTAATATAGTACATATATTTGATGTTCTAAGTCATATGTCATTTGATGTGCTCTAAGTATTGCTTATCTAAGTCCTATGTCATTGATTTGATGCTAAGATTCATGCAAGCCTTTCTGGACACACCCATCTCCCTTCAGTAAAATAGGGATAGTTCGTTATGGATGTAACTAAACAAGATAAAAAAGAAGTGTGCCGCAAATAATGGTATTGCATGTAGACTTGGGAAGGAGGGTGTATACAGAATACAAGGATCTCAATCGTTACCGGAGCATTCACTCGATGGCGACCGGCTCCATTGCCGTTCGCTTTCATCTTTTGATTCGCCGGCTTCTCCGACGTGCCCTTCTCTTTCGTTGGCTTCTCTGACGTGCCCTTCTCTTTCATCTCAGGATTCGCCGACGCAGGCTTTGAAGATGACGGCTCCGTCAGCTTCACCAACCTGGGAGCTACTTTGGGCAGCGTGGGGTGGTAATTCGGTGTAGTCATGGAAGGATAGGTGTGGGAGGCGTGGGGTGGGAGGTGTGGGGTGGAAGTATACGATCTATGCCGTGAAAAGCTTCATATTTATAGGGGATTCTCTAACAACCGATCACAAGGAAATATTGGGAATTTGGGATCTCACAAAGAGGTAGTTTTAGATCACGTAATGTTTATTTATAGGGGATTCTCTAACAACTGACCACAAGGAAATATTGGGAATTCGGGATTTCACGAAGAGGTAGTTTTAGATCATGTAATGTTTTTTAGCTACTTTTTTTTATTTTGAGAATTTTTTTAGCAAGTTTAGATCAGTAATCTCAACCATGAAGCATTTGGGCTTCTTGTGCTTTCTTATACGGGCCTATGGAATGAGCCCATTTTAAATGTGATCATGAGAAAGGAAGCGAGGACTCCAACAGGCGCGACGAGCCCCGTACCAATTATTTAGGACGGGCATGCGCAAGGGCGCTTCTTCCTCACTACCACGACTCTCTAAAAACGTTTCCTCTACCTCTGCATCCTCTCCATTCCCACTTCCTCTGCGTCACCCACTCTCCCAACAATCTGGCTTCTGGAACGTTGAGTTCTTCTTCCTGTCAATTTCATTAGTAGTTCTCCAATAGCAGCACATACGATGGCCTTCTTCTTGTCAATTTCTTGTTCTCCTGCTTCTTTATTTTGTGCACACAGATTCATCTGCCTGCAACATGTAGTCCATTGCCTTATGAGAATTTTGCACACAGATTCATCTGCATGCAACATCTAGTCTGTTGTCTTGTCAATGTCTTGCTTTTCTACTGCTTATTTAGTTTGTACACATAGTTTCATCTGCATGGGCGATGAACAATTCATAGATACATGTTTATTCTTGATTGTTGATGCAGTTGTTTAGATAAATATTTCAAGAGCATAAATTTTGATTGTTAATTCGCATATACTCCCTCTACAAGGAAGTATAACAACTTTTTGATTCACTGCTTTAGTGATTTCTTTACAGAGGGAGTACTTGTTTAGTATAAATTGTTCATGCACTTGTTTACATAAACTTCCAATAGCGCCAGAATTCCTATACTATCTGCCGTCATATTCATCTCGGCTTATTGTTATCATGTTATTGTCATGCTTCATGTCTTATACTGGTTTCATCAATTACAGTCGTTCGGCATGGCGTTCGAGACAGATTATGTTGCTAGGGTAGATGGAAATACCGAAATTTGTGTGAAGTACACGAACAAGGCTAGCTGTGTTGAGTACTGCATTGGCAGATTCAAATACTGGCTGTGGAATGACAACCAGAAGATAGTTGCACTGGATGTGGAGTAGACCTAGCCTCGTGGTCCGACACAGATGGCGGCCGTGGTCCAGTTATGCGTTGGCATCTACGTCCCCGTGTACCACATAAGCATTGCTGATGAGCACTGCGGCCTACTTGCCGCCTTCCTGCTCAACGAGGAGTACACCTTTGTTGGGGTGGACATCAACAATGACGAGAAAAAACTCAAGCGTGTTGGCCTGGTGGTACAAAACTTTGTGGATATCCAGAATATGTGGAGAGTGCCTGATCAAGTGACGATTAAGCCAAAGTATGGCTTGGCTGACTACGCTGGTTCCATCATCCACCACAGCTACAACAAGATGAAGGCCGCTATCACAGAAGAACCACCATCTATGGGCAGAAGTGCCCTTGCCCTTGAAGAACATCTATTATGCTTCCATGGACACGTATGCCACCTACGATGTATACAGGTGGTTGGTGAACTTCCAGAAGGGGTTCGAGAGTCAGCGCCAGCATCTCGCCAAACCATCTAGGCGGTCAAAGAAGTCCGGAAGCAAGAATGAATCAACCTAAAATGTTTCTTCTATTTATCTAGTTGATGGTCTGTAAACTTTATTATACTGCTAGTAAGTCGTAATTTCAAATTTCCTGCAAATTGAAATGTTGAATCATCCTTTATTCTAGTTGTCTTACCTAATTTGATCCACGTTCACAAGATATTATACTTAAGACGTTTATTTTGTTTCGGTTTTGCTAGCTATGATACACAATGTGATAGCCATTTTTACCAAAAGATTATTTCAGATTTATAATGAATACTGTTCTCAACTGGGTTTGAATAGAGAAATTTTATTTTTTAATTGCATAGAGAAAGTTCATTTTTTTAGTCAAAAGAAGGGTCGCCCCCTCTGATTTTCCATTAGCAGAAACCACATGGTCTTTCAAGCCCCTAATACAAACTACAGCTAGAAACTAAAGGAATCAACTAACAACACAAATCATACATGGTAGCAAGCAAAGCCAGACTTAACATGAAGGTCCAAAAAATAAAACTACGGCAGAGATGCACAGGGGACACTGCAGTACCCTGTGACTCCACACTTGCGATGAACTGTACAATTCACCTGCTACATGCTCTAGCCTGCGCATATAGACCATCAGCACCTCTTTGCTCCCAACATCACCACCTCTTTGTTTACCACCTTCATCTGCAATATAGACCATCCCATGACCCACAAGCAAATTAGCTAAACAAGAATCATAAGATCACTATACCATTTATTTTGTAATCTCACATTATTCCTGCATTGCCAAAGAGTCAAGAACACAACTAATGCCCTTCCCGCATCTCCTATGCAAACACTCATAGGTACTTCTACCATCTTAACTCCATGATTTAAAATATTAATAAAACCCCCTTAATGATTCCATTTGCATTACCATCGTTCATGATTATAGCCAGGGAAACAGCAGCCAATAAAGCAACCACCTGTGGAAGACCTATTTTGAGTCCTGAATAGGGTCAAATCCTAGCATTTACTCTAACTGCAACATGTCCTCCTCTCATAGTCATCATCACCCAAGACATAATGAAGATGTAACACCATAGATGCATAACCGCTATCAACATAGTTTTCGCACTATACCTAGTGTAAAGGACACTCTTGCGTTGTCATGCTACATTTGTGGCTCCTCTGTTAGCATGTTCATAACCACCTCGATCTGAAGATCTTCACGGGTGGTGGTCTTGAAACCGAAAAGAACAGCTTTATGAACCTTAAACTCTTCACTGTCAACAAAATCACTCCATCCCTTGCCAAAGATGATGTGGCCATCATCACACTTGTGGTACTTTACCGGCATGAAACTATCCTTGCACAGCCGAATGCTAGCAAGCCCATCTCCCGGTATCTCGCCATCTCCTGGGGTCTTCAGGGCGTCGACAACTTTCTCCGGTAATCTCTGTATGCACTGTCATAGGAAGAAAAATTATTAAATATGTGAAGGAGCAGTAAACAAAAGGATCTTCAGCTACATCTACATATATTACATAAGGATCTTCAGTTATGGGGAAAAAAGGATATGCAAAAACACACATCAGTGTATTCACTGGTTTCAGCCACAATAGCATATCATTAAACTTTCTCTCCACGAAAAAACAAAGAAAATTGCATACAAAATAGAAAATACTAGTACACCAAAAACATACCAATGTCTTTCCTGCTATGTTCGACTTGGTGAAGCGATGGACAAAAAATGCACCTATATAACCTTTCTTCATCGCCAAAAGGTCATGTAGGTTACGCTCCTCTTGCTTCGTAAGATTAATCCCCTTTGTTATGACAGCTAATTCCAGAGGTTCATTACGCTCTTCGTTTTGATCGCATGTCCTTGGCAGGTTGCAGCAGTATACCATAGGAATGTCTTCAGTCAAATCGAAGGAGACAAGGTCGCCTTCTCGCAGGTCGAAGTCTTCAACAAACCTGCACCAGTTTTCACCACAGATGATCGCCCTTGAATTCCCTTTGTACACGCCAAAATCATACATGCGGCTCCCTCTCGCTTGAAAAAGCAATGAACTGTCTGGGATGGCGCTGAACTAGTGCCTTGCGTAGCATGGCACGATCTGTAGATGTAGAATTTAGTTGCTATTTATTTCCTACATTTTGTTAATCTTCAAAGTAGAGGGGAACAAACACAATACAAGTAAAAAATGAGATGATTATTTATACCACATCTGAAGTGTCCCCATCTAGCCTGATGGTAAATGTCAACCCATCAGCATCGGGCGTGTTGCAGTCTTGTCGACAGGTTATGCACACCACTTGTGTAAACAAAATAAAATGAAGAAAAGCAAAGGATGAGAATTTAAGAAAAGGACTTATGCATGTAAACACACTAGGCAACAATCATACAGTATAATCAACGAAGGTACTGCATCAGTAATCAACAATCATACACTTGAACTGAGCGGGTGGCTCTCCATCCACTCCTCATAACCCCGCAACGCAGCGCGTGCCCGCCGCACCACAGCTTGTTCAGACATGTCCTTCTCTTCATCCTCTACCGGCAGCATGGGCTCACCCCGAGCGCCAACTCGCGGCATTGGCCCCTCCTCCTCTGCAGCACAACTGAGGTAGTGTCTGAGACTGAGCAGTAATCTCTAAGAAAAGTCCTATAAAAACATAAATCCTACTACTGCTGTTACTCGGCCCACCCGAATGTACACACGCACACCTTCAACATACATCCCATCTACATACATCCGCATCCAACAATATGTTTCTTGAAAAATAAAAGAAAATATGTTCTGGACGGACGAAGGATCGTTAGGTAACTGAGGGAGTCCTGGATTAGGGGGTCTCCGGACAGCCGGACTGTTGGACTATGAAGATACAAGATTGAAGACTTCGTCCCGTGTCCGGATGGGACTCTACTTGGCGTGGAAGGCAAGCTAGGCAATACGGATATGGATATCTCCTCCTTTGTAACCGACCTTGTGTAACCCTAGCCTCCTCTGGTGTCTATATAAACGGGAGGATTTTGTTCCGTAGGATAACATACAATCATACCATAGGCTCGCTTCTAGGGTTTGGCCTCTCTGATCTCGTGGTAGATCTACTCTTTTAATACTCATATCATCATTAACAATCAAGAAGGACGTAGGGTTTTACCTCTATCAAGAGGGCCCGAACCTGGGTAAAACATCGTGTCCCCTGCCTCCTGTTACCATCCGCCTTAGATGCACAGTTCGGGACCCCCTACCCGAGATCCGCCAGTTTTGACACCGACATTGGTGCTTTCATTGAGAGTTCCTCTGTGTTGTCACCATAAGGCTCGATGGCTCCTTCGATCATCGCTAGCGATGCGGTCCAGGGTGAGGCTTTCCTCCCCAGACAGATCTTCATATTCGGCGGCTTTGCACTGCAGGCCAATTCGCTTGGCCATCTGGAGCAGATTGAGAGCTACGCCCCTGGCCATCAGGTCAGATTTGGAAACTTGAACTACACGGCCGACATCCGCCATACAGTCTTGACGAGCATGACGTAACTCTGCCGTCGGATAGTATTCAGGAGATCGCATCCGCAGCTACTCCGTCCATCAATCCGGAGCAAGTCACGCCATCCGAGAGCGGAGGGATGGACCCCGCCATGGAGGCCGCACTCTCAGTGGCGATAGAGCCGGATACTGACTTCACCCCTTACGAGAGCCATGTTGCCGAACCACTGGATTCATCTTCGGTCACAGACTCCGAGCCGCCTGTCCACGCCCGTCGAGTCCGACTGGGCGCCGATCATGGAGTTCACCTCCACGGATATTTTCAACACTCACCTTTTGGAGATGTGTTAAATTCATTAAGGTCTCTCTCCCTGTCAGGAGATCCTTGGCCGAACTATGTCCGGCTAGAATGGGATGCGGACTAAGAAGAAATTCGCCGCCCACCCACCACCCACTCAGTAGCCACTGTCGATGACTTAACCGACATGCGCGACTTCGACTCCGAGGACTTCGACGATATGGACGACGAAGCCGGAGAAGAACCGGAACCACCGCCCACAGGGCGCTAGACCGCTATTTCATCACATGACGTGTACATGGTGGACACCCCCAACGAAGCCAATGACGACGAGAAAGCGGAGGATGACCCCTCCAAGAAGCAACCCAAGCGCCAACGTCAGCGGCGCTGCCCTAAGTCCCGCCATAGCAAAAACAACGATAACAATACTCCACGCAACTCTGGAAAAGACGACAACTGCACCACCCCGGTGGCAGAAAACGATCAAGATGCAAACAGAAAACATAGTACGGATCCGACGTCCGAACACGATGACGCCAAAGATAAGCATCATCAATCCCCATCTATGGAAGAAAACAGTCCGGACGATGATGCACCCATCATCCCGAAAACACACTTGGATCAAGAGAACCTCCGCAGAAGGCTTACTGCCACAGCGAGAAGCCTGAAGAAACAGAAGCAAAGGCTCAAGGTGGCACAAGAGACGCTCAATAGCAAGTGGAACAAAATAACAAAGTATGGTAGAAGCTACCACCCAAATAGCTATCCAAAGCGCAAGCTATTACCGGAATTCGATGACGAGGCCTTAGAGCCCATACAGCCGATAAGTGATACGGCCAACCGGCCGGATCCAGTGCCCTGTGAACATGATAGAACGACTAACAAAGACACGCATAAGTCAACACACATTCTACGTGAGAACTTGCGTCAAAAATCCGGCGCGACCAGATCTATCTATGGATCTAGGAAGCGCACTACGGTACACAACCAGCACCGAATACAACAACCGTCCGAACACTATGGCGCATCCCAATACAGGGGTGCCGCACACCCACTATGTTTCAGTGATGAGGTGCTGGATCAAAAATTCCCAGAAGGATTCAAAACAGTAAACATAGAGGTGCACGACGGAACCACAGACCCTGGAGTCTGGATAGAGAACTTCATCCTCCATATTCATATGGCTCATGGAGACGATCTCCGTGCCATTAAATACTTGCCCCTCAAGCTTAAAGGGCCAGCTAGGCACTGGCTGAAAAGCCTCCCGGAAAACTCAATTGGAAGTTGGGAGGAGCTCGAGGACGCTTTCCGGGCCAATTTTCAAGGGACTTATGTCCGATCTCCGGATGTAGACGATTTAAGTCATATAATCCAACAATCCGGAGAGTCCGCCCGAAAGCTTTAGAACAGGTTCCTCAACAAGAAGAACCAAATAGTCGACTGTCTGGACGCCAAAGCCTTAGCAACATTTAAACACAGCGTCTCAGACGAATGGCTCGCCAGACACCTCGCTCAACAAAAAACAAGAACAATGGCAGCCCTAACAAGCCTCATGACCCGCTTTTGTGCGGGCGAGGACAGCTGGTTGGCCCGTAGCAGCACCAGCGACCCAAGCACATCCGAAGTCAGGGATGGCAACGGTAAATCACGACAACAAAAACAAGCGTCGAAATAAAGAAGGTAGCCCAGATCATATGGCGGTAAACGCCGGATTCAGGGGCTCTCGACCAGGTCAGCGGAAAAAGCCCTTCAAGGGCAGCAGAGAAGGACAATCACTACTAGGAAAAGGCCTACTAATGGCGCACCAGTTTTGCCTACTAATGGCGCATCACTGGTGCGCCATTACTAGCACGCCACTAGTAATTTTTACTAATGGCGCACCACTAGTGTGCCATTAGTATCTGGTATACTAATGGCGCACCACTGGTGCGCCATTAGTATAGGCCACGGTGCGCCATTAGTATAGGCCACTGGTGCACCATTAGTATAGACCATGGTGCGCCATTAGTATTTTTGAATTTTGAAGGCGGGAAAATAGTAGTGGCGCACCATCTAATCCCCACCGTGCGCCATTGCTATTTTTGAATTTTTAATTTGGATCTGGTTCATGATTTTTTTGCCCATTTTTTGCGCGTTTTTTTGCTCATTTTTTTGCATGATATTATTTCAAATTTTGTTCCCGTTTTTGGATCTTGTACATTCTTTTGCCATGTTCTTTTGCCGGAGAGGAGTTCATCAGAGAGGAGGAGGAGGAGGTGACCGGAGAGGCACTCGCCTACATCACCGGAGTGGAGGAGGAGGTCGCCGGAGAGGAGTTCACCGGAGCATCGGAGAGGAGGAAGGAGAAACCTTGAGGGGATGTGAGGAGAGGAGGGAGGAGGAGTTCACCGGAGAGGAGGGAGGAGGAGCTCACCGGAGATGAGGGAGGAGGAGCTCACCGGAGAGGAGGGAGGAGGAGCTCACCGGAGAGGAGGGAGGAGGAGCTCACCGGAGAGGAGGGAGGAGAAATCGTGAGGGGAGGGGAGGGGAGGAGAGGAGGGAGGAGGAGGTCGCTGGAGAGGAGGAGGAGGTCGCCGAAGAGGAGGAGGAGGAGGTCGCCGGAGAGGAGGAGGGTAGTATGGTGGAGGAGAGAAGGGAAGATGGAGTGGAGGAGAGGAGGAGATAGAGTGGAGGAGAGGAGAGGAGGAGATGGAGTGGAGGAGGTGCGCCCAGCCATATATACGACATAGTAATGGTGCACCGTGGGCAGGTGCGCCATTACTAACTTCTTTTTTTATTTTTTTGATTTATTTTGAATTTTGAAGGCGGGAAGATACTAATGGCGCACCATGGGCAGGTGCGCCATTAGTAACTTTTATTTTTATTTATTTGACTTATTTTGAATTTTGAAGGCAGGAAGATACTAATGGCGCACCATGGGCAGGTGCGCCATTAGTAACTTTTATTTTATTTTGTTGACTTATTTTGAATTTTGAAGGCGGGAAGATACTAATGGCGCACCATGGGCAGATGCGCCATTAGTATGTTTGAATTTTTTTGCCTCTCCAGATCTTAAAAGCCCTGTATCTTTTTTTCTGTTAGGTTTTTGAGGATTTTGAAAATGTTTAACGGGGTTCCCATATAAAAAACTTTTCGAGTAGATGATTTTTCATATAAAAAACTTTTTCATCCGAGTCCATACGCAAAAGTTATGCCCATTTTTACAAATTCTCGAGATATTTTGCAAAAAATTCGAAAATTCATGTTTGTAAATTTTGCTAACAACTAGACCACATATCACATGGGAATCTTATTTTCTTTTATTTTTCTGACATTTCTATCATTTTCTTTTTTTTTTGAAACTGAAAAGACGGTCCACGGGGGGGGGGGGTGCATTCGGGCGAATGTTTGGGCCAAGTTACAAATGGCGCACCGTGGCATGGTAATGGCGCACCACTCCCACGGTGCGCCATTAGTAGTTTTGAAATTTTTTTTTTTACTAATGGCGCATCGTGGATGTGGTGCGCCATTACTAGTTCAACTAGTAATGGCGCACCACTCCCACGGTGCGCCATTAGTAGTTTTGAAAAAAATAATTTTTTTTACTAATGGCGCACCGTGGACGTGGTGCGCCATTAGTGTCTACCACACTAATGGCGCACCAACACATGGTGCGCCATTAGTATATAGTAATGGCGCACCACATGTCTGGTGCGCCATTAGTGTCAATTCCATCTATAGCCCTTTTCCTAGTAGTGAATCTGGCCTAAACAAAATTCTTGACATGCTTTATCAGATTCACGGCACCCCAGACAAACCTGCAAATCATACCCACAGAGAATGTTGGGTCTTCAGGCAGGCCAGTAAGCTAAACGCCGAACACAAAGGGGAAGAGACACCAAGCGAAGACGAGGATTAACCTCGCCAGCTAAGCACCGGAGGACAGAAAAAGTTCCCACCGGAGGTTAAAGCAGTAAACGTGATCCATGTGACAAGGAGGAGAAGCAATCACGCACTCCGGTACACACGCGCCATAGAGCCCGTCACCCCTAGGTCCAACCCCTGGTTGGCTTGACCGATCACTTTTGATCGTAGGGATCACTATAATAAACGGGTACCATTTCACAAAGGTCCTCATGGACGGCGACAATGATCTCAATCTGATATATCAGGACACAGTCCGCAAAATGGGGATAGACTCGACACCAACAAGCCACAGTAATACTACCTTCGAGGGAGTAATACCAGGCCAAGAGGCCCACTATACGGGCTCTCTACTACTAGAGGTGGTATTCGGTTCTCCCGATAACTTCCGAAGTGAAACGTTAACTTTTCACATCGCTCCATTCCGAAGTGATTTTCAAGCACTACTCGGAAGGGCGGCTTTCGCTCGTTTTAACGCAATACCGCATTATGCTTTTCTCGAGCTCAAGATGCCCGGTCCACGAGGCGTCATTACAGTTAGCGGAAATACCAACCGTCCTTCATGTACGAAAGAGGACGCGGCGGCTCTAACAGCCGCACACTAGGCGGCCTCACCAACCAGAAAAATGGCAGGTCGTCAAGACCACAGACATGGTTAGACGGGTCCGGTGTTCCATCATAAATGCATGAGATTGGTTTTCGAACCCTCATAAAACGATACCAGGGGCTTCCCGCATGTAATCAGGGCCAGCCTGGTTCAACTAGGCTTCTCTGGAATTCTGATAACTCATTCTTCTTTTCGCCACGGCAACTTTCACCTAAATTCTTTCCTTTTGCAGGTTACAATCGTGCTACACCCGTCCAGGACATGGCACAACGGAGACACAGGTGCAGACGTGCAGCAGGGACCCGCCCAAAGGTTTCTTTTTAGATTAAGGCCCTGCGTAAACCTTTTTTTACTGTCTCTTGTTGCTCACATCCTTCAGATACTCCATACAACTGAGAAGGATGCCGGCATTATTGGCATGTGGCCACGCCAGGATTTTG
This sequence comes from Triticum aestivum, assembly GCF_018294505.1. Lineage (NCBI taxonomy): Eukaryota > Viridiplantae > Streptophyta > Magnoliopsida > Poales > Poaceae > Triticum > Triticum aestivum. The sequence continues at coordinate 62,938,560 of NC_057812.1, forward strand.
CATGTACCTGGACACATGGGGTTTCTAATAAAGGGCATTGTTTAGCCTGGTATCTGTTATAAAGACCAAACACCTTAGGGAGTGTTTGGCGTCACGAGTTGGCCCTATATGCATCAGCTCCGAATCATGTCTTTGGTCAAATGTTGGGTTTGCCTGGCTCCCACGTTTTGGTACCTTAAGTTCCGTTATATCGGCTAAGGTAGCACTGGGAGAACTACTGCGATTGTGCCCTGGTTCATCCGGATGAGCACCTCAGTAGAGAAAGCCGAAAACTGACTATCATGATATAGCGAGAGACTGGTCAACCACTCGATGACTAATCAGAGTCTTCGGGATTCCTCCGCATTAACGAAGGGCCGTTTCCCAGTCATGTACGTACGCGCACCATATTCGGACGAGCGCAGAAGTACCAGGGGCCATATAGTAGCCCCACTGTCAAACTCATATGGCTAAGTAAAAGTGTTAAAGCAATATAGTCCGATTGCCTTGTTCGCTACACTATCACCTCCTTAACGGACCAAGACGTTGGATCAAGTGTGGATATGCATCTTTTGAGAACACCCCCACATTATATGCGTGGGGGCGGAAGCCAACAACTGCAAACTTTCAGGTTATATACATATATACATAAACGGCCGCACAGGAGGCATCATAGTACTTTCGGGAAAAAGTATAAATACAACCTTGATTAATTCAGAAAAACATTGTTTGTACAGTGGGACTACATGTCACTGGAAAATAATATTGTTCAAGCACTGAGCCTCTATCAAATGAGCACCTTCAAGGACTTCTTCAAAGTAGTGCCCGACAGCAACTCAGCCTATAGCCGAACCCTGTGCCGCAACAGTGGTGGCCTCCATCTCCGCCGAGTATGTTTTGACATGGTCAAGGGCCATCCGCGCACCTTCTATGCACGCTGATCTCTTTACAGTATTAATGCGTGGCACAGCTTCAAGGAATTGTTGCACTAAGCTAAAATAGCTACTCGGCCGTGGCCCTCCCGGCCACAGGTGATCCACAATGGACCTCATGGCAAGTCCGGACAACCTATGGAGCTCGGCCCAACCGGTCAATCGCTCATTCAGCAACATCAGACGGACTGGAGCATGAAACTGTGACCAGAACAACTTCTCCACTTCGGGACCTTTCTGATCCTTGAAGTACTCGGCCGCATCAGCAGCACTTGCAGCCAAATCCATGTACTCGTCCGCAGAACTCCATAGCCTATCCAGAGGAGCATATTTCGGATCTCCGAACTCAGTCCGCAACAAGAAGGGCTTCCCAGAAATGATATCCGCAGCTTGATTTAGCTCCTCCTTCGTCGCTCTAATTTTGGAGCGGGCTTCCTTGGCAACCACCCGGGCCTTCTCCAGGTCTGTCGCCTTTGCCCGGTTTTCTTCTTCAAGAAGCCCGCAACGGCCAGCAGCATCTTTTAACTCCACGACCATCTTGGCTATTTTTTCTTTGCTCTCGCAATGCGCGGCCTGTTCGGCACTTAACTCCTCGGACGCCTTTAAAGCGGCCGCATTGCTACTCCTTGCTTGCTCCTTGGCTCAGGCAAGCTCCGCCCGAAGACTCTCCACGGTGGCAGCTCCATCTGCAGTCACAACATATTAAAGATACTGGCATCATGCTACTCTTAATATGTGACGATCAGCAGAAAAATCACTCACCCTGTGCCTCGTCAAGCCGCTTGTCAAGCATGATGTCTTCATCTGCCGCATCCAGCTATCGCTTTAGTTCGGCAAACCCATCAGTCCGGCTAGCCACCGGAGCTTCAACCACCTGCACATAAAGGTGGTCTGGTTATTACCTGGGACTATGATCCTCTGTTTGCCGCCATTCTTGACGACAACGAGAGTCTCAGGGGCTACTATCTACATGGGCATACCTAACGTATGTGGTACTATTAAAAGCATACATTATTTCATGTACCTAGAAGCTTCATGCAACCCACTTTCAGCGGATGAAATCCTCTCAATTACCGTACCCATTAGCGTACGATGCACTTTCGAGACTACCGCTTGCCTCAAAAGATCCTTCAGCGCATCCGACCGCACACTGTACGAACCCTTGTTGTCGCTCTCCTCAGGAGCCGGATACTGGGGATGCCGGGTAGCCAAAGGGTTATCTTCCGGCAATAGTGGATCCGTAGATACCCTTCGCGATGACACTTCAAGGTCGACTGCTCATTGAGTTGGGTTGTTCAGGGGAGGCGTTTCGCTCTGCATCATCTCCGGAAGAAGATCCCCCGAAGATGAACTCTGTCAAGAAGGGATGCGATCCAGACTACAATTTATAAGCATCGATCATTGTCTTCGGAACTAAGATAGGATATCTTCACTATTAAGTACTTTTTGACTACCTACAGCTCGGTAGAGGGCTGATCCCCTCACGGACATTGTGCAGCAAGAATACCCTCCGAGGCAGGACCCTCTGGCAGAGATTTCTTCTCCCGTTTGGAAACCTTAGTTTTTGGATCTTCAGAGGTAGTCTTCTTCCTTCCCCGGGAAGGGAGAATGTCATATTCTTCCCCTTGGTTATCCTCCCTCGTGGAGGCGCTCATTCCTTCGATTGGAATAGGTAGCGATGGAGGCCCGCTTTCGCCCTCTTTATTCCCCCTTCATCTTCATTTGAGGGAACTAGACGAGGTGCTGGCTCGAGCATCTTTTCCAGCACCGGATTGTCCAAGCCTTGAGGAAGGGGGGCCGAAAACTGGATCATCTTTGCCTTTGCTATCCAGTCTTGGTCAAAGAGCGATTCGTCAGAATGATGTCATGATAAACAAAAGGATAGTGTGTTCGACCAAGGGATTACTTACTTGGGCAGTGGGGCGGTTGCAGCTCAGGCCCACGTCCTCGGTGGTGTCTGAACACTCTATTTGGGGTTTGAAGAACGATTTGTACATCTCCTCATGTGTCATGCCGAGGAAATGCTGAATAGTGCACGGTCCTTCCAGGTTGAATTCCCACATGCGGAGGGGCCGGCGTTTGCAAGGCTGGACTTGACGAACCAACATAACTTGCATTACCATAACCAAAATGAAATCTCCCTCGAAGAGATCTCGGATATGGCTCTGCAGTATTGGCACGTCCTTGGCTGGACCCCACCTCAACCCCCTGCTGATCCATGACATCAGTTGTGGTGGGGGGCCCGAGTGAAAGGTGGCGGTAGCTACACATTTGGCACTTCGGGGAGCTATGATGTAAAACCACTCCCGTTGCCACAATCGGGACACCTCTGGAAAGGAACCCTTTAGCCATGGAGCGTCAGCAATCTTGCTTATTAGAGCACCTCCGCACACTGTGTACTGCCCCTCGACCATCTTCGGCTTCACATCAAAGGTCTTGAGCCACAGGCCGAAGTGAGGGGTAATGCGGAGGAAGGCCTCACACACGACAATAAATGACGAGATGTGAAGAGGGGAATCCGGGGCCAGATCGTGAAAATCCAGCCCGTAATAGAACATAAGACCCCTAACAGAGGGATCCAGAGCGAGGCCTAGTCCTAGGAGGAAGTGGGAGACGAACACAACACCCTCGTTGGGTTTGGGAGTAGGGACGGCCTGCACTCGGGCGGGCAGCCTTTGCGAAATTTCGGCGATCAGATATCTGGCCTCCCTCAACTTCTTGATGTCCTCCTCTGTGACCGAGGAAGGCACCCACTGGCCTTGAAGGCTGGGTTCGGACATGATTGAAGGTCCGAGGCACCCGACCTGAGCTTTGGGTGTTAGAACTCGAGGCGGGGGAAGGATTCGATTGAGCACAGGAGGGAAAAAGAAAAAGCCTTGTCCCTTTATAAAGGGGACGAATATCAGGCGTCCTCCTCGTGGCCGTTCGAGACTTACCTAAGATCTAGGAGTCATACCAACAGGCACGGTTGGGTTACCCATGTTCGTATTGATGAGAATCTCGTGATAACACTAGTAGAAAAAGGGGCTTTTGTCCCGGTTTGTAAGGCACTTTAGTCCCGGTTTTCGAACCGGGACTAAAGGGTCGGTACTAATGCCTCTCCCCTTTAGTCCCGGTTCTTACACGAACCGGGACTAAAGGGCGCGGCCACGTGGAGCTCCACCTTTAGTCCCGGTTGGTAACACCAACCGGGACTAAAGGAAATTTTATGATTTTTTTGAATTTTTTTATTTTTTTATTTTCAAATTTCTGAATTATTTTAACCTCTAGTGTGTAATCACCACCCCTCATCACTGCTCAATTTATCCTCTAATCACCCCTCATCATTCCAAATCATCTAACTTCCCGAACGGTCACCCATCCTCCCACTCCCCCAGCCTGAGTACGCTTAACTTCCGGGTTCTATTCTCTCTCGTTTCCAAGTCTGCACTTGTTGTTTTCCTGACAATAGTAAGATGTCAATCCTATTAACCTTGATGAATTTTGCTTGAGCATGAAGTGACACATTTCACTGTTTGAGTTTGAAACTATTGTTTTAAAAAACAATAATTATTTAGTAACACTAATATTTCTTGAATAATTAGTGTGACCATTGTTTGACCATAGTTTGACCATATTTGACCAAAATTCAAAATAACTGAAATAATTATTTAGTAACACTGATATTCTAGAATAATTAGTTTGACCATTGTTTGACCAGATTTGACTAGTAATTTTTTCGATTTTTTCCACTCTAGATCTTAAAAGCACCATAACTTTTTTCTGTTAGTTTTTTTGAGGATTTTGAAAATGTTTAACGGGGTTCCCCCAGTTAAATTCGGATGTAACTTTTTGAGTAGATGATTTTTCATAGAAAAAAGTTTTTAATCCGAGTTCGTATGCCAAAGTTATGCCCATTTTACAAATTCCTGAGAGATTTTGCAAATAAAGTCGAAATTCATATTTGTAAATTTTCCCAACAAGTAGACCACATATCACATGGGAAACTTATTTTATTTTATTTTTTTGACATTTCCATCATTTTCTTTTGTTTTTTCTAAAACTAAAAAGGCGATCCATGGGGGGGGGGGGAGTTTGAAAATGGCACCTTTAGTACCGGTTCGTGCCATGAACCGGTAGTAGTGCCTCAAAACCCATTAGTACCAGTTGGTGGCACCAACCGGTACTAAAGGTCTAACCTTTAGTCCCGGTTGGTGCCACCAACCGGGACTAATGGGCATCGCACCCTTTAGTCCCGGTTCATGGCACGAACCGGGACTAAAGGGCCCAGGTGAACCGGGACTAATGCCTTAGCCGCACGAACCGGGATAAATGCTCACATTAGTCCCGGTTCTTGACTGAACTGGGACTAATGTGAAAACTGCTCTGGACCAAAGCCCTGTTTTCTACTAGTGTATGGAGAACATGATCTCTGCTTTGACAAGACGTATCAAGAAACCGCCTCGCGTTATGTCCGGGGCCGGTTAAAGAAAAACGGTTCTAATGATTACCGGGCCGTGGCGTGATGTGATACTGCCAAAACGCGTCAGCAAATTAGATTTGTGGAAATATTATTCTCTCTACGGTGGTATGCGGAACTTATTTTGTAGGGTCGGGCACTATCCTTGTATTCAAACTCTTCCGTGGTGTATTCGGAGGAGGAACCCGCCTTGCAATGCCGAAGACAACAGTGCGCGTCGGACTCATCGTCATTGAAGCCTGGTTCAGGGGGTACTGAGGGAGTCCTGGATTAGGGGGTCTCCGGACAGCCGGACCATATCCTTTGGCCGTGTTGGACTATGAAGATACAAGATTGAAGACTTCGTCCCGTGTCCGGATGCGACTCTACTTGGCGTTGAAGGCAAGCTAGGCAATATGGATATGGATATCTCCTCCTTTGTAACCGACCTTGTGTAACCCTAGCCTCCTCCAGTGTCTATATAAACCGGAGGATTTTGGTCCGTAGGACAACATACAATCATACCATAGGCTAGCTTCTAGGGTTTAGCCTATCTAATCTCGTGGTAGATCTACTCTTGTAATACTATCAAGAACAATCAAGCAGGACGTAGGGTTTTACCTCTATCAAGAGGGCCCGAACCTGGGTAATACATTGTGTCCCCTGCCTCCTATTACCATCCGCCTTAGATGCACAGTTCGGGACCCCCTACCTGAGATCCATCGGTATTGACACCGATAGTAACCAACTCAATTAGCCACTTGTCTGTGATGTTGGAGAACAAGAACTTACTTCACTTTTTCCTGGTACTACTTAACCACACAAAATAAAGACTAAAATAATTCCTAAAAACTCTGATATATTATACGCCCTCACATTTATAATCTTTAAAATATGAACTAATTTAGGCAACACAATTAAGAGTTTATTGTTATTTCCCTACAAAGATACAAATATTTGCATCAAATTTTCATATTCTGCAAAAAAAACACTGTAGTAAATATTATTCTGAGAAATTAGTTGACTTGCAATCTAGGACTACAAGTTAATGTCTGCCTTACTAAACCCAACCTAATTTCGGCCTAAAAAGGAATTTAATCCACTAGCCCAACTTATATGTTTTGAGCCCACCCTCTTGTTTCTGCCTGGATTCGCCACTGCACAAGGCCAATATTTTAAAGTTTTTAAAGGACTATTTGCTGAAATTTGCTACTATTGTGTTACACATCTGCACTTGTCCATTGTTATGAAAACCCTGGAATACCGAAACCCTAGAAAAAAATACCCAGCTAGCCACCGATGCAGAAAACTTCCTTCAATCACTGCCTTTGAAAATCATATCCAACTCCCGAAACGGCAACACAACAAGGAACAATGAAGTCGAACATTACAAGTTAGGGTTTCTCACTTCACCTAGTCGCCAGGAGTCGCTAGGTGCTTGCTGGCGGCCTCCCAATCTCACTCCGCGCTCTTCTGCTCCAACCGTCGAGAGCGGCCAGGCGAGTAGGTGGCGGGGTCGCGGCGTGGTGGTTTGTGGGGAGGGTGGGGGTGAGGGGGGCGGGGGTGTGTGGGCGATTGGGGTGATGGCACAGACCCTATCCGTGTCAAGCACAGAAAATAACGCCCCATGGGTCCAGTTCGTAAAGAAACAACCAAACAGGCCCATATGCCGCTTACCAGTCACAAAGTAAAACCCTATGTTACTAATAAAAAACACAAAGCAAAATCCTTTTGTCTAAAAAAGAAAAACAAAGGAAAACCGTAAAAAAAAGAGGGAAATCCTTTTTGGGTGAGTTCAGGTGAACATGATGGTGAGAGGCCCAAGGAGGAGTTTTGTGCGTTTACAACACCTTTGTTTTAGAGGGGGAAAATGCACCTTACAATGTGAAATTATAAAATCATTATTAATAAGTGCTGAAAATTCCTTATTTATAATAAATGTTTCTTTCCAGAAAAAACAAACTTCAATAATGGGGGTAGGTAATTGCGTCGCCTTTCTCGCCTCCCCTTGCATATTCGGGCCATTTACCGCATTTCTATGGTTGTAACCTCAAAAGTTCAAGATCTTATGCGGGCACCATGAAATCATAGCAGGGAATGGGATGAGTGCCCCATGTTAAGCTCTTTGGTCCATATATGTGCCATATGCTACCAACGGGAGGCGTGGCCTCGAAGCCGTTCTCTACGGCTATGATGCCCGTCTGCTGTCGTTATAATCAATGCAAATTCGTGAGGGGCTAAAAATTCACTGGACCTGGTGTGGTGTCATCGTACAACCCCTAGAGGGTTAGGTAAAACATCGAGAGCGACATGCATTGTCCCTCACATAGGCTGTGTGCAAAAGGGACCATATTGTATGTCGGATCAAGCCATCGAGAGAGAATGTGTCCGGCCTGTGAAAGGAGTGCGGGGCACGTTCCTTCATTTGCCTCAAATCTCGATGTCACGTGATGTTAGACCTAGTAACCAAGGCATGGCTCGTGCATCGCACTCAACTGGACCCACAACATGCATGTACACATGTCCACGTATGAGTCTAAATGGCGGGGATGCACGGTTCGGGGACTGGCATAAGTGGCGTTGAGTCCAGTTTGGATCTAGCTACCAAGAGGTAATGCATGAGTCTAAACGTCTACCAAGAGGATGCATGTCCAGTATGAGTCTAAACGTCCACGTGATGCTCCACATGTGGGTCTAGACGGCGGGTCTGCATGTGCTACGGATATAGCTACCAAGAGGTAACACGTCCGGTTTGTGTCTAGGCGGTGCTTCACGGGCCTGGCGTGGTCTCGTCGTATGACCCATGAAGGGTGTGGTCAAACACCGAGAGCGGCACACATAAGCCCTAACACGGGCTATGTGGAAGGCATGTCATATCGCATGCTGGATCTAGCCAATGGAGGGAACGAGTTCGGCATGCAAATGGAGTGCGGGGCCCGTTCCTTCATTTTCCGCAAAATTCGTTGCCACTTCATGTGGGCCCTATCCAAAAAGGCCCGTCCAGTGCATCACACACAGCTGGATTCACACCATGCATGCACACTTGGCCACGTAGACACCCACCGTAAACCTTTAGCCAAGTTGACCCACACCATCCATCCACCCTTGACCCCACCTCGGTTCGTTGGATCTCCGATGAGTCCCTTCCCTCGGTATGCCAAGCATGTTAAAATGACACACAACTACACGTCTTGCACACCAAGATTGGCGCATCATGCACTAGTGCCAACAAACATGTCCAACTGAGCATCTTTGCCCATTATCTGGATCGAGGCGGCTAGCGGTGCATGTTGTCGGCCCGGTTGCCTAGTGGTGCATGCTATGGGTAGACATGAATCGCATCACATCGGATCAAGATTCCCCTCTCTTGTACCGGACGCCAGAGCAGCACACATGCATGGTAGAAGAATCTGCGCAGTTGATGTGGGAGCTTGGATGAGACACCATGGGATAGTTGCATGCTGAAATTCAAGATTTAGTGATAACAATATGAAAATGACAATTCAAATGTTTGTGCAGGTGTACAACATGTTTTAAGAAAAATGTGGAATATGACACGTTCACATGCATTTTGGCAACAAGTGCACTTTTGGAGGGGGAAAACAGGTAGCCCCCGTGCCTCCCATGATTTTTGTTCCATGCATTTCACCACAAATATTGGATGAAAAAAGAAAAATGTATTTTCCCCTCAAAAAACGACTTGGGAAGAAAATCTGAAGTAACCATACTTAGCTACTCCGTGGAGGTTGTCCCTCGTGGGGAGATTCGATCTACCTCTCCTTTATTTTAGGGTGAGTTCAACGCGAACGTGATGGTGAGAGGCTGAAGAAGGAGTATTGTGCGTTTACAACAACCTTTCTTTTAGAGCTGTATAATAATAAATGAAAGAGAATATGTGAAAAACGAAAAGGAAAAAGGATATGCATACATGATGGGCCAGCCCAACCATCTACACGGACGCGTGGTCCAGCACGCGGGTGAGGTTCGCGTGGGACAGCCCAACAAAAGTTGGCCCAACGCTGAGACGCACCGGGCGCAACTGACGGGTGGTGGGAGTCTAGTCCCACCTTGCCAAGTGAGACGCGCACGCACCTACTTATATACGCGGCTGAGAGACCAATTGCATGAGCCTCTCTCACTGAAACAGCACATTCCCTATCCACTTCAGTGTATGTCGTGTGGGGCCTACTAGCAGGTGAAATCAACATCCCACGGGCCTGCATCCTGGTCCATATGGTTGGGTTTCTAGTCGTATGTAGGTCATGGGGTTTGATATCTCCTGTTAGATGGTGGGCCTTTTCTTTTCCAAATCACCCAATTTTTTTTACAAAGTCACATCCATGTAATAAACATGATTATCAAAGAAAATTCAGCAATAAATGAAGTTTACATTGTCCCCTTAAGGTAAAGTCAGAGGTATGTACCTGAGTTTCACTGAGCCACTATAAATTATATAAAATTTTAAAAAATTGGAAAACTTTCAAATTATGTCTATGTTAATGAAAAGATAATGTGTACAAAATTTCAGGTGATTTGGATGTGGTCGAAAAAACAACCTTGTTAGAAAAACTCGCTTAAGTGAGACCAAACGGTCTGTCTGTAATGAAGTGATTTTTATGACCATCTCCAAAATAACCCCAAATTTGTTGTACAAGGTGCCATAAATGTAACAAACATGATATCCAAAAATCAAACTCAAAAAGTTTTAGGTTTATACTGTCCCAATATGAAAAATTTCGTGGTAAGGCAAGTGAGGTAGCTCTTAACCATAGCCATGGCATACATTGTTCAAGATGGCCTCAAACCGTTCCCCTTTAGCCAAGTTGACCCACAGCATCCATCCACCCTTGACCCACCTAGGTTCGTTAGTTCTCCAACGAGTCCCTCCCTCCGTAAGCCAAGCATGTCAAAGCGACACACGGCTACCCATCTTGCACAGCGAGATTGGGCATCATGCACTAGTGCCAGCAAACATGTCCAACTGAGCATCTTTGCCCATCGTGGACACTACCGCATGGTCTAGATCGAGGTGGCTAGCGGTGCATGTTGTCGGCTTGGTTGGCTAAGGGTGCATGATATGGGTCAACATGAATTGTATTGCATCACATCTAGATTCCCCTATCTGGTACCGGACGCCAGAGGCCCGGAGCAGCATGTACATGGTACAAGAATCTGCACGGTCGCTGGCAGAGCTTGGATAAAACAAATTTGACCTAACTGACATGGGGTAGGTGCATGCTGAAATTCAATATTTAGGAATTGTTAACAAAATAAAAACGACAATTCAATTGTTTGTACTGGTGACACGTTCACATGCAATATGGCAACTAGTGCACTTTTGGAGGGGAAAATAGGTGCACTCGTTCCACCGTGCCTCCCATGATTTTTCTTCCATGTATTTCGCCACAATATTGGAGGAAAAAAAGAATGTGATTTTGCCTCAAAAACGACTTGGGGAGAAATTCTCAACTAACCATATTTAGCTACTAGGTGGAGGTTGCCCCCCGTGGGGAGATTCGATCTACCTCTCCTTCATTTTAGGGTGAGTTCAACGTGAACGTGATGGTGAGAGGCTCAATGTGGAGCTTTGTGCGTTTACAACACATTTGTTAGGAAAAAAATAAGCACCTTATAATGTGAAATTATAAAATCCTTATTAAAACATGTTAAAAATCCTTATTTTAAAAAACTTGTTTGTCTTGCCAGATAAAACAAACATAAAATTATGGGGATAGTTTATTGCGTGGCCTTTCTCCCTCCCATATTCGGGACATTTACCGCATTTCTAGGGTTGTAACATCGAAAGTTCAAGATCTACGGCGGCCACATGAAATCATAGCAAGGATTGGGATGAAAGCCCCATGTTAAGCTCTTTGGTCCATATATGCACCATATGCTACCAAAGGGAGGGGTGGCCTCGACGCCGTTCTCTAGGCTATGATGCTCATCAGCTGCCGTTATAATCCATGCAAATTATCGAGGGCCGAAAATTCACGGGACCTAGCGCAAGTGTAATCATACGACCCCTAGAGGGTGTGGTAAAACATCGAGAGCGGCATGCGTAGGCCCTCACGTAGGCTGTGGGCAACTGGGGCCATATCCCATGCTGGATCAAGCCACATAGTGGGAATGCATCCGTCCTGTGAAGGGAGTTTGGGACCCGTTCCTTCATTTGCCTCAAATCTCGTTGCCGCGTGATGTTAGACCTAGTAACCAAGGACCATCCCGTGCATCGCACTCAGCTGGAACCACAACATGCATGCACACATGGCCACATATGAGTCTACACGGCGGGGATGCATGGTTTGGGGGCTGGCACAAGTGTCACGGGTCATGTGTCTAGGTGCTACTCCACTTGGGTCTAAACAGCGGGGGTGCATGGTTTGGATCTATCTACCGAGGGGTAACACTCCCGGCTTGTGCCTAGGAGGTGCATCACGGGGCCTGGCGTGGTCTCATCATATGACCCACGAAGGGTATGGTCAAACACCGAGAGGGGCATGCATAAATCCTCCCGCGGGTAAGTGTAAACAAGGCCATATCGCATGTTGGATCTAGCCAATGGGAGGGAACAAGTCCGGCATTCCGACGGTGTGTGGGGCTCGTTCCTTCACTTTCCTCAAAATTCAGTGCCGCTTCATGTGGGCCCTAACCACAAAGGCCCGTCTCGTGCATCATACTCACCTGGACCCACACCGTGCAAGCACACTTGGCCACGTAGACATAAAGCGATAAACCTTGACAATAGCTAGGGTTTAATAGTTATCCGTTCATTTTACCTAATCGGTACAACATAGCTAGCGATGAACAAAAAAGCTAGATGCCATGTGAAATTAAATATGCCAACTGTCCCTTCTATTATTATTTTTCAGTAGTTCTCCCTTCTAGTATTTAGTAGTACTGCGCAAAACAAAAAAATGTCCCTCCTATTTTGTTGTTTTTAACACACTATTTTGGTGCTCAGTTTATGTTGCCACGTTTGTGGACCGACATTGTGCACTTTTTCTTCTGCTTGGTTGGTTGATTGGTTGGTTCGGGCAAATCTTTGGGTGTGCACGATGTCGTACACGTGCATGTTTCTACCTAAATTTCAAAAGTGACGAATTGTGCGCGGCCTTGACCTCTCTTTCCCAAACACATTGAATTTTCACTCCCCAAATCTTGCTCCCGCCTCCAGCGTTCGATCGCCTCTGCCTATCCACCCACTTATTCGTCGCCACCCACTACTCGCCGCTGCCAAAAATCCCACATTCTTGCCGGCGAGGATGATCCTACCTGCCGGGGGAGGGTGCGCGGCTGGTGCGCTCCGTGCCGCGAATGTGGACCCCATGAAGGAACTGGTCGACGAGGACGTCGCCACCGCCGATTCGCAGCCGCAGCTGGTCCAACACAGCACCAACAACGACCAATGAGTTAGTGTCTGCAGATATTAACCCTAGAATTTGCCTTCTCGAGGTTAACCCTAGAAATTGCTCTCTTGTTATTCCTCGCTATTCGTATAGACAATCGTACTGTTCACCTTTTTTTATTAATTGTATGGTTATTAGTCCTAGGGTATGTAAATTTAGATGAATGGATCATTTGTATTCCATTTTATGCTTGTCTTTCATATAACCAAAGTTTTAGGAAACCAATACAAAGAAAAAACAATCCATTTATGCCTGCCTTTGATATAATGTACAATTCGCTGGCATGAGATTTTTTTTCTTCTAATACCAGATTGCAGATTTGGGAGAATGGGAGAACTACCTACAGCTGAGGGAAGCTTTCAAAAACAAAATCTTCAAGTGGCTCATGGCTGCAAAGATTGTGTACCGGCGTAACGGTCGCTATAAATGCCCGTTCTGCAGGAAAGAGAACCAGCATTCCAAAACCACAGCAATTGCAGCTTACAGAAAGAGGTGGCATCTTAAGGGAAAACCTGCTGAGTTGGCCAACAAATTGGGGAGGGTGAAGACCTAAAAGCATATAGTCATGTTTGTTTTTTGTGTTCTATCGACACCAAATGTAAAAAAAATATGGGCCCACATGAACAAGTATCAATCTTTATCTCCTTCGACGGTCAGTGCCACATTGGCCAACATGAACAAGTGTTGATCTCATTGGACTTACATCCTAGCAAAATTCGGTGTCATTCTGAACCTGCTTCATGGGAGGCCTTTTTGGACGGGAAGGGTCCGTCTCGAAGCATGTTTTTGTCGACATCCTTGAAGTGGACCAACAACCTTGTACCAACATGACTAGCATCATTGCCAAGTTTTGTAGCTTTTTGACGTTGTAAGGATTTTCTAGGGCTTTCGCGTCGATAAATCATCTAATACTTACGTTTTTTTGCGCCTGTTTTTTTTCTGCGCTCGAGGGTGGGCTGCCATGCATGCATGCGCGTCGTTGGGCTGTGTAAAGAAGCCCACCCGTTGGACCGAGCGATGTCCGCCGCCGTTGCATGCGCCCGAGCGAGCCTACGTTGCATGCGGTTGCATGCATGCGTCCGCTTCAGCCTACGTTGCATGCGTGCACATACGCGAAGGAGCACGCGCCGCAGAGCCGTCCCCGGTTGACCCGACCGACGGCACATAGGGCCAGCACTTAAACTTCGCATTTTGATTCACACTACAGTTTCCCACGCGTGTACACTCCCGATGCCGCGGTGGGTGGAAAATTTGTTCACATTTGACCGCATTACTGCCACGGTGGCTATTTAAGCCACCTATCATGTTCCTCTTCCTCTCACACCCTTCATCCATCTCCCATACTCTCCAACCTGCATTTTGCGCATGCCCTTCTTCTTCTTCACCACAAACAGCCCCAATAACCAGCCCGCCGCAGCCATGCAGTACACCGGACCAACCTACCGCTTCCCCCCCACCGTGCCGGAGATGCTCTACCCCGCCGGGGTGTACGTCGAGAGCACCCTTCGTGTGTGGGCGATGTCAAGGTGGAGGAGCGCAAGGGGGTTCACTGAGTTCTTCCTTGGGGCTGGCTACGGGCACCTCCCTCGGGGATCTCCAAGGATGTACCAAGTCGAGGAGGTCATCCACAATGGGGTTGTGGTTGCTATCCTTGCACACTTCACCAACCCCTTCGACGCATTCTACCTCCTCGGCTGCGTGTTCTGGTGTGGCTACAAGTTCATAGCTTTCACCACCCATAACATCTTCACGGAGTACGACAAATGTCTTCCCCACCGACGAGCGCATGCACACTCTGTCGTGCCCCATCAACAACGCCGCGAGGGAGCGGTGAAGGGCGCCAGGAGGAGGAGCAAGGAGGAGCCTGGTGGAGAAGCGGTGGCCATCTATCTATCTTTTTAGCTAAAAAATCTATCTATTTATATTTGTCTTAGTGTTATTTAAGTTGTAAGCGTACTATTAATTCACGTTGTGGGCTTTGGATGGCCCGAATTATGTATATTTATTATACAAAGTTTTACAGTAGTTGGGCTTTTTTGGAACCGTTTTAATCTCTGGCATTTTAGTCACAGGAAAAAATTGTCTGAAAAAAAGTAATAGGAAGAAAACCATCACGCGCCGCCCCTCTCATCAAATGCAGAACCGCCGCCGCCATCGTCCTTCCCCTCACACATCGCCATTACAACCGCGACATCTCCTCCCTCTCCTTCTCCTCCTTCTCGCGGCTGCAACTTTGCTCGTCTCCTCTTCCAGATCCCACCCCCTTCTTCCATCCATGCAAGAACCTCGATGGAGGAGCAGATAGCCGACGGCGAGAACGCCGACTTCATGGAGATCGCCGGCGGCGACCAGGTCAAGATGGCCAGGTTAATGGAGATCCGTTATTGGTATAACAACATAAGGCAGTTGAACTAGACGGCAATGGCCACTTTGAGGGAAATGACATCCAGGGAGAAGAAAAAGCTTTTTCCCCCGCCCGCACAACCGAGGCACGACATCGAGATCCTCCTGTGGGCGATGGAGCAGGCCAATTCGTCCATCCCGTGGGACAGGCGCAGGTGGTGGGCGTTCAGATCCAGGGTAGAGCATCCACTGGATCAGGAACTCACGGTGCACGAGGTGCCGTTGCAGATTGTGGAGCCACCAACCGAGTCGGAGATGACTCCGAAGCGCAAGAGGAGGAGGACAATGGTCGCGACATCGCTTCCCCGCCGTTCTCCACGCTTCCCTCGCCGCTCCCCTCGTCTGAATGGCGGTGGTACCGTTGTTTAGAGTAAGCTTCCCCACTCCTAATCTTCCTACTGCTCGTGCTTACAGTTGTGGTGGTAGTGATTGAGTACATGCTTTTGGGGGCTGGATTATGATGTATATGAACCCTAGGCTAAATTTGTACTGTTGTAGAGGTAGTATTTGATGTTCACCTGCACTTCTACTCCAAAAATTTGTTATGTGTCTTTCTATTATTAAGTGCTTGATACTATATTTGAACCTTTTTTTGAGTTGTTGATTGCTTTTTGGTAGAGCTACCAGCTCTTATGGAGATGCTCATGTTGTATGTCTTGTTCTCCATGATTTGTACTAGCATTCTGTGCAATTAGATGCCATGACAAGCCATGTAGCATATTTATTTATTGCCTCCAACATGCCATCATTTTACTCTGTGCATCTCAGCAAGTATAAATCTGTCAGCTATAAAACTTTGCGAATTTGCTTGATGGTTCCCACTAAACTATAAACCCCCCTTTTGTTTTCAAAGTAAGCCACTGACATCCGGGTCCCACGGCAGTCACGCACACACAAATGCTCCCAGTCATGTGGCCCCTGGCCCACTGGTCATCCTCGATGGCTAGCCAACCTCAGTGTGCCTCTACCAATAACAGCAGCCCTTTCTGTTATAAAACTATGCAACTTTGCTTGAAGGTTGCCACTAAAAATATAACTTCTATGGCCATGCTTCCTAAAATTTATTTGCATTATGTTGTCAATACTTTCATGCCATGCCTTTTGTTGCTATGACAAGTTTATGTTGCATGGTAAAATCTTGCTCTAAAGTGGCCATGTTAATATAATTGTTTGATGTTAAAAGTAAGTTGCACTTGTGAGCTTGGTTTTGTTTGCTTGTTGTAACCATCATGTCAACACTGTTTGTCATTATAACTGTTTCAGCATAACTGTAATTTTCACTAAGTCCTAACCTGTAACAGCAACTTTGCCATTCGTGTTTCGCAGGAAAAAAACTGGAGTTCACAAGGCTGGAGACCTGGAGTTGTGAGGCTAGGAGGCTGATGGCGCTGCTGCTGGCTGATCCTTCTTCTTCCAGCTTTTGTTCCTCCTTTTCTCTCTACTCGTTGGATTCCTGGGCTACATCCCTATGTGCTGTTAATGTATTAAGTTGATCCTTTGAATTTATTGTATTAGATTTAATGTGGAAGTACCTTAATCTCTACGAAAGAGATGTTGGTTCTATGACTGATAATTTCTAGGAGCATGCTTAAATTCAATATTTAGGGATTTTTTTTGAATTGTTTGGATTGCTTACCACATGTGTCACGTGGTCAATATTTAGGGATTATTAACATATGAAAACAACAATTCGATCGCCTATGTAAATGTGTACAACATAATTTTCAAGATAAATTGAAACATGACACGTGCACATGCAATTTGCCAACAGGTCCAGTTGTAGTAGAAAAAGACAGCATGTGCACGTATCCAACCGTGCCTCCTACGATTTTGTTCCATGCTTTTGTCGCCACATGTCTTTGGAAGTAAAAAAATATAAGGTGATTTTCTCATAATAAACCGTTTTGGAGAGAAATTTGCAACCAACCAAAAATATCTACTGCGTGCAACTTGGCCCCCGTGGGGAGATTGGATCGACTCCTAGATTATAGGGTGAGGCCATCGTGATCGTGAGAGAAGAATTCTTTTTTTCGAGGGAAGGTAGGAATTTTGTGTGGTTACAAAATGGACCTTATTGTAATTAAGGAAATTATTATTTAACAGAAACCTTGCTATTTTCAAGCCATTATAAAAATAACTAAATTGTTTTGGCAAAAAAAGTTGATTATGGGTTAGTTCGTTTTGTGGACACGTACGTGTAGTGGTGCATGCTGTGGGCCCAGGTGGCTCTAGGTGCATGCAGTGTATCATGCTGGCTAGGGGTGCACAAGGTAGTAACCTGGTGAATCGGGGTGAAAGTCTTGTGCTAATTCTATTTTGTGGTGTGCGACATATGAGTCTACCCGGGGGAATGCTTGGCTTGGGGGCCGGTGTAAGTGGTGTGGGTCTACTGCGTAAGTGGTGCGCCACGTGAGTCTAGACGGCGGGGGTGCATGGTTTGGATCTAGCTACCTTGAGGTAACGCATCCGGTTTGTGCACTGAGTGCGGGCCCGTTCCTCCGTTTTCATCGGTGCTTTCTCTCGGGTCAACGGAGAACAATCCAAACGCGCATGCTAGGTCCCGGCCTTTCTTGGGTCCCGCGTGCCATATTCGGGACAGTTGCCGCATTTCTAGGGTAGTATCATCGGGAATTCACGATCTATACCGCGGCCACATGAAATCATAGCAGGGAATGGGGTAACAATCACATGCTAAGCTCTTTGGTCCATATATATGGGCCATGTGCCACCAAAGAGAAGGGCCGCCTCGGAGCCATTGTCCATTGAGAGGAAACGAGTCTGGCCTATGAACGGTGTGCGGGGCCTGCCCCTTCATCTGCTTCAGAACTCCGTGCCGCAAGATGTGGACCCTAGCAACCAAGGCTCGTCCCGTGCGCCGCACGCCAACTGGACCCACACCATGCATGCACGCGTGGCCAAGTAGACACTCACCGGTCAACCTTGACAATGTACACAAGACGCATGCGCACTCATTAGCCATCTAGCCCCCAGCCATGCACACCTAGCCAGCTTCACTCAAACCGTGCACCGTTTGCCAGGTTCACCCACACCATCCATCCATTATTGACCCCACCTCGGTTCGTTGGACCTCCGACACGAGTCCCTTCCCTCGGCATGCCAGGTATGTCAAAGCAACACGCGACTACACATATTGCACACCGAGATACGACGTCATTCACTAGTGCCAGCAAACCTGTGCACCTGAGCATCTCTACCCATGGTGGACACTAGCGCATGGTTAGGATCGAGAAGCCTAGCGGCACATGATGTCGGCCCGATTGGCTGGGGGTGCATGACATGGGTCCAGATGAAACGCATGGCATCGCATGGATCCACATTCCCCTGCCCAATACCAGACAGCGGGCATATACCAGACGAATCCAAGCGGTCGCTGACGAAGCTTGGAAGCCATGTGTTATGTGCATGCTGAATTTCAATATTTCAGAATTATTAACATACGAAAACAATAATTCAAGCGTATATGTAAAGGTGTACAACATAATTTTCAATAAAAAATGAAACATGACACGTGCACATGCAACTTGCCAACAAGTGCACTTGTAGTACAAAAAGACAACATGTGCACGTATCCCACCATGCCTTCTACAATTTTTGTTCCATGTTTTTTCGCCACATATCTTTGGAAGGAAAAACAAAAGAATGTGATTTTCCCATAAAAACCGTGATGGCGAGATGGTTGCAACCAACCAAGATAGATAGTGCGTGGAAGTTGTCCCCGTGGGGAGATTGGATCGACCACTCCTAGATTATAGGGCGAGGCCACCGTGAACGTGATCGTGGGAGGGTGAAGAAGGATTCATTTTTTGAGGGAAAGGAAGTAATTTTGTGGGTTTACAAAAAGGAATGCACCCCTTTTTGAGGGACAAAAAATGCACGTTATAATGTGTAATTAACGAAATTCTAATTTAACAGAAACCTTTCTACTTTCAAGCAATTTAAAAACAACTTACTTTTTTTGGCAAAAAAATGTTGATAATGCGATAGTCCATTTTTTGGACACTTACGTGTGTAGTGGTGCATGTTGTGGAAATCGGGGTGGAAGTCTTGTGCTAAGCTATTTTGCGGGGTGCGGCATATGAGTCTTCACGGGGAATGGTTGGCTTGGGGGCCGGCATAAGTGACGTGGGTCTAGTTTCTAAGTGGTGCACCACGTGGGTCTAAACGGCGGGGGTGCATGGTTTGGATCTAGCTACCTTGAGGTAACATGTCCGGCTTGCACAATGAATGCGGGCCCGTTCCTCCATTTTCATTGATGCTCTCTCTCGGGTCAACGAAAAACAATCCAAAAGCGCATGGAAGGTCCTGGCCTTTCTCGGAGCCTGCGCTTGCCATATTCGGGACATTTGCCGCATTTCTAGGGTAGTATCCTCGGAAATTCAGGATCTAACTTAACTGATTTTCTCTTCATAGCTACAGAAGCTAACTTGATAGCTCTTATTCGCTCAGCCTGTGGTACATTCCTAGGAGGCCTTTTTGTCTTCGTCACCCCTTTGGCCTGTTAGTTACTGCCCTTACTGGAGTCTTTCCTGGAAAAGTTGAAAAACGTCAACACAATACTAGCAAATGCCCGACTTCTAGAGCGGACATGTAAGTATAGACACTAACTTCACTGGTTTTTCTCGTGCACCTTTGTCATTGTTCTTTTTCTTCCTCACAGTATTGACATTTGGAGCGCCCTTGCGTTTCCTGTAAAAAATGAAATAGATGAATCTGCAACCAGCATTCGAAAACATGTTTAAGTCCGCATAATTGTGCTAATGCCCACTTGTTGCGTAATCCTCTTCTGCAACCTCCAATGGTCTCTTCCTCACTACTAGGAAAAGGGCTATAGATAGGATTGACACTAATGGCGCACCAAGGAAGTGGTGCGCCACTACTATATACTAATGGCGCACCAGGTGGAGGTACGCCATTAGTGTGGAAGACACTAATGGCGCACCAGACAAAAGGTGCGCCACTAGTAACAATTTTTTTTCCATTTTTTCAAACATACTAATGGCGCATCCGGGCAAAGGGCGCCATTAGTAGTTAGAACTACTAATGGCGCACCGGCGACAAAGTGCGCCAGTAATTTGTTTTTTTTTACTTTTTGGCAAAACTACTAATGGTGTAATGGCGCACTGTAATTTGACTACTAATATTTTTGGCGCTAGTAATTTGTTTAAAGTAGTAATGGCGCACTATGCAACGGTGCGCCATTAGTATAAAATTATTTTTTACTTTTTTGCAAAACTACTAATGTTGCACTGCATTAGAAAATCGTGTGTCCTTTGGATTTACCGCACGTGAAATACCATGTGTGCATGAACAATTGCATCATTTATCGGGACAAGCACGCGGAGTCTACCATATGTCCGGTGTGCGGCCTCACTCGATACAAGAAGAGGAAGAAAGATCCTCGAAAATCGGTGTGGTACTTTCCAATCACTCCTCGTCTGCAGCGGTATTTCGCGGACCCTAAGGTAGCAAAGCTCGTGCGTTGGCACGCGGATAGGGAGGAGAAGAAGCGGGAAGATGACGGAAATGATCCGGAGATAAATAAAAAAGACAAGATGTTGAGTCACCCTAAGGATGCGAGCCAGTGGTGAGGACACTCGATCTTGATCCCCCTCCACCGCCGCCGACGAGCACCCTGCCCCCCGCACCCTCCCCCGCTCCACCGCCGCCAACGGGCACCCCCCGCACCCTCCCCCGCTCCACCGCCGCCGCCGATGATGTTTTCAAGTAACAAATTTGAACATATTTTTAAAAAAATTATTACTGTTTTAAACAAGTTTGAACATATTTAAACACAAATAATTATCAAACAGCATTAAAATTGCAAAAAAAATATTGTGGAGCCTGGGAATCGAACCCAAGACCTCCTGGTGTGTGTGCTGCGTGCTGACCAATCGGGCTAGTGGGCGGGTTCTGATGTGGATTGGGTTAGGTGCAATATAACCTGTGCTCGAACTGGAATAAAAAAACATTCTAATGGCGCACCGCTGCGGGGTGCGCCATTGCTATCTAAAAAAAGATCTCTAATGGCGCACCGAGGAGTGGTGCGCCATTAGTAAGCTATCCTCCCTCTCCCTCGCCAGATCCCCTGCGACCCTCTCTCCCTCGCCACCAGATCCACCCGCGCGCTGCCCCGACCCACGATGCCGCCACCCCGACCCTCACCGGACTCCACCCCCGCCGCCCTCGCGCCCCCGCGCCCCCACCCCCGCTGCCCCGACCCTCGCCGGACTCCACACCTCCGCCGCCCCCACGCCCCCGCGCCCCCACCCTCGCCTCCGCGACCCTCACGCTAGGGTTCCTTGCCCCGCCGCCCGCTCCTCTCCTCCACCTCAGACGAGCGAGCGCCTCTTCCGACCCCTGCAGCAGCCGGCGACCTCGGCCCCGACGCACGCGCCCACCCCGCCGGCCCCTGCCGTCCTTCGCCTCCGGTCTCCCCAGCAGCAGCCGGTGAACCAAGGACGGTGCCCTGACCATCGTCGCCACCTCCCGCCGTCTCTCCCTACGCATGGCCGGTGGCTGCTCTCCTTCGACGCGCTGCCTGTGGTGAGCCCCTCTTCCTTACTCACCTCCATGTTCCTTGTTCATCTCTTTGTTCCCTGTTCCTCTCTTGTCCATGCTACTATTTACATGGATCAATGGATGTTGGATAGATGTATGTGTGTTGATGTTAGGTAGTAGATGGTTTGCTTGATGGTTGGTTGAATTGTGCTAGTTGCTTGCTAGATGGATGGATGAATGGTGCGAGTATGTAGACATCTTTTGCTACTGTGAAGGGTCAGTGCTAGTGTAAAGGGTAGTAGTAATTCGTTCCCTTTTGCTTCTGCCTGGTGCTAATTTGCTGCTGTTAGCTTTGTGTGGCTTCTTATTATTCTCTAAACCGTTCTTCAAAGCAGGCTTTGCATCGCTTTAGGTAGTTTTCTCCATGTTTTATCAAGTGACATGTTAACAGCTTGCTAGTTTAGGATACATAATTAATGCCTTTAAATGGTGCACTCTGTAAATGCCTTTAAATATAACCTTGCTATTTTAGGATACATAATTGCAGAGAAATAATCACATCAATGCATTTAAATGGTGCACTCTGTAAGAAATTAATAACCTAGCATCACAATTCAAAAATACTCCTGCTACTCATGTAGGTGCCGCATGAGTTTTTTTTGTTTTTGTTACTGCTAGGTAGGTTGATAAGGAGAACTGCATATTTGACAGGCACAATGTCCTATTTTTTTAGTAGGAGCACATTTTACATACAGTTTGGTGTACTAGCTCAGATACTGGTTCAGATTTTGATGTGCTTGCTTGTTACTGTAAGTGAGTTTATAATTGCACCCACTTGCTCGTCCTCATATTTTCTGTAGCCATGCAAACACCACTTGCAGCAACTAGCTGGAGTAGATTATGGCAAGTGAAAGCAACAAATTCTCTACAATTCGAAAGCTCAATATCCTTGCAGTAGGAAGAGCTTGCTTTAACTGAATTTGGACTTGGTGCACTAGCTTGGCAATTTTGCTTGCTTGCACCGCTTGAGTAGTTCTCCATCTAATGTAGTCAATAGATGTTGTCAAGTGATTGTGTCATGGTTTTGGTTCTGTTTTTAAAAAGGAAGGCCACTTGTTCAGGCTTCAAGAAAATATTTTCTTAGAATATTACTGCTAAGCCCAAGCTTGTTAATCAGCATGTACATTTCTGTCATATATTGCTAATGTCTACTCAGATGTGTGCTTGCTATTGTCACCTATCTTTTTTTCTTCTACATGATATGGAACCTTATGATACTGCACCAATAGCCTTTGTGCATCCAAGTTATCAAACTATGTGAACTAGAAACAGAAATAGAGAGAATTGATCATTACTTTTCTGAACTGTCGCAGAAGCCTCAATAGTTCTTTCAAGTTCGTACATTGAAAGGCTTGTTTCACAATTTCTGAATTACTTGTGATGCCTCTGAATTACTTGTGATGCCTGTTATCATGCATGTTTTATGATCTGTTGTAAGGGTACTAATTGGTCTCTTCTGCTGCTTATCAAAGATGGCGGGAAGCAGCCACCGCCGCTCTGCGACACCGCAATACGAGTTGGATGCTTCCGAGTTCTTCACTATCATACTTGGGACTTCAGTATCATCTATGACGCAGGTATATAAAACGAGAGATCTCCCCTTCACCCATCTCATTATGATATCTGTTGTTTGCTACAAAACTCATTGTCCCAAACTGCAGAGGCTGCCTGACAGTTTTATGAACATGCTGATGGGTGAAGATCCGCCAAATAATGTGAAGCTGCGACAGGCCGGTAGCAGGTTTCGCAGGCTGTGGGATGTGGAGTTGGTGATCAAGGAGGGCCACGTGTACTTGTCTCGTGGGTGGGAGAAGTTCTACCGTGCCTACGACCTGCGGTTGGGGTACTTCCTTCTCTTCAGGTACGACGACGACGCCACCATGCTCATCGTGAAGGTGTTCAACGCGACTATGTGTCGCATGCACTACGCTGAAGATTATGATGCCGGTACGTTCTGCCTCTTCTTATTCCTCTACATTTGGCTTTGTCTCACATCGATTGTTAATGGTCATTGTTGCATTTGGACAGGTAATGGGAGCAGCAGCAGCGACAATGGCTACAGCCAAAGCAGCAGTGACTATGGCTGTAGCGAAAGCAGCAGCGATTCTGGCTATAGTGAAAGCAGCAGCGATTCTAGCAGCAGCATAGACAACAAGAAGGATGATCCGGACTGGAGTGCGGGAGAAGAGGAGCAGAGTGGGGATGAGGAGCTGCAGGATGATGATGGGCATCAGGCTGAGGATGACCTAGCGCTGGTGGTGGCTGACCAAGAGCAAGAGATGGTGGTGGCTGACCATGGGCAAGAGATGGTGGTGGCTGACCATGGGCAAGAGATGGTCGTGCCTGAAGGTGGCCTCGCGATGGTGGTGGTGCCTGACAATGACCACGCACCGGTGGTGGCGCCGACGATCCCACACCTGGGCGACATGACCACGCCAATTAAGGTAGAAGACTATAGCCCACTGCCTCCACCGCCTCCACCGCCTCGCCGCTCTTGGCGCATCAGACTGAGGAAGGAGAAGGAGAAGAACAATGCATGAGAACTGAACTTTGTCAGGTATGTCAGATCTCCAAAATGATATATATATATACATATATATATACTTAGTTACCTATGTTATCTCTAATATGCTTAGTTTCCTATAGGTTAGCTGCATTTTACCTAAGTTGGCTCTAATATGCTAACTTAGAGCTTATATGCTTTGTTTCCTATTGTTAGCTCCAAAACAATTTATCTTAGCACAAAATGATCAAGTTTACATAATAAGCTTATAGTCTTTGTCTTATTCTTCTTCTTTTCCAAAATGACATAGGTTAGCTTCATTTTACCTAAGTTGGCTCTAATATACTAACTTAGAGCTTATATGCTTAGTTTCCTATAGGTTAGCTCGAAAATAACTTATGTTAGCACAAAATGATCAAGTTTACATAATAAGCTTATAGTCTTCTTCTTATTCTTCTTCTTTTCCAACATTCTTCTTATTCTTCTTCTAGTGTTCTTCTTCTTCTAGTATTCTTCTAGTCTTCTTCTTTTTCTTCTTCTAACTTCTTGTTTATCATTTTGCAGATTTGATTTAATTCACAGAAGCTTGCATGGATGGAGTGCTTCTTTTCCATTTGTGTTTTTATTTTGTATCAATGTGAAACTTTTGTGAATTGATGGATAAAGGTGTTGGATGAACAATGTGAAACTTTTGTAATATGTAACGATGGAACTATGTGTTGGCTATGTATGTATATATGATGGAACTTGCGTGTTGGCTATGATTGTTATATGGATGCTTGTTGTATATATATGTGTTGGATATCTCATAGGTGAAATAGTGACCTAAGATTAAGAAAAAAAAATTAAAAAATTGTTACTAATGGCGCACTACCATGTGGTGCGCCATTAGTATAGCAGACACTAGTGGTGCACCGTGAGCAAAACTAATGGCGCACTGGATGGTGCGCCATTAGTATACTAGATACTAATGGCGCACAAGTGGTGCACCATTAGTAAAAATTACTAGTGGCGTGCTACTAATGGCGCACCAGTGATGCGCCATTAGTAGGCAAAGCTGGTGCGCCATTAGTAGGCCTTTTCCTAGTAGTGCCTAGCCCTCCTCAGCCCACCATCTTCTGCATCTGAATCTTCCTCTTCCTCCGCATCTGAATCTCCCTCTTTTTCTGCATCTGAATCTCCCTCTTCTTCTGCATCTGAATCTTCCTCTTCTTCTGCATCTCAATCTTCCTCTTCTTCTCCATTTGAATCTTCCTCTTCTTCTGTATCTGCCTCTGTCTCTTCTTCTGTATCTGCCTTTCTCTCTTCTTCTGTATCTGACTCTATCTCTTCTTTTTGCTTCTTCCTCCTTGTGCGGTTTGATTTTCTTGATTTTTTTCTGCTTAAATTGAAGAAAAACATGTGAACACTCTCCGGGAGAACATATTAACATTGTAAGCATGTATGGAAATCAACAATGATATTAACATGTGCACTAACTTCGTTGCTTTTTTTGAATCTTCCTCTTCTTCTGTATCTGAATCTGTGTCTCCTTCTGTCTCTGAGTCTTTCTCTTTTCGCTTCTTCCTCCTTATGACCTTTGATTTCCCCAATTTGTTCCTGAGTAAATTGAAGAAAAAGAGAGAACATATTAACATTGTAAGCATGTATGGAAATGAACAATGAGATAGACATGTGCACTAACTTTGTTGCTTTTTTTCCCTCTCATCCGCTCGCGCCTGGATTTAATCCTCTTGTTCGATTCTTTGGTAGTTGGTCTCCCTTTTGGAACTATTTTGATTGGATTTTCCATGTCATTAGTGCAGCATTCGCGAGCAGCAGAGAAGTATGCCGGCGAAGGAACCAACGATTTATGGCCTTCATCTAAATCAGTTTTTTCTCCATCAACCAATATATTCTGGAGGAGCTCCATCACCTATTCTGACTGTGAATTGCTAGCTGTGCCTATGAATAAAGCGTGACTAGCCATGTTGCGTAGTTGATGATACTTATTCATGTGATCAGACCATACATGTGTATTCGCAGTCCTCGAAGAAGGGAACTCTGGCTTGGCATGCATTGTCCATCTTTTCTTGACAATTTCTGTGGAAATGTGCGTACACCAAGATGATCCAGAACGCAGAATATATGTGTGCATGGGTAATCCTAACTTTCCAACTTTTTACATTTACAAGCTGCATCATCCAGTCTTGCTCCTATAAACAGACAAGTCACGTGATATATAAAATCCACAGGCTTAGCATCCACGCCTTGTGCATCCAACTCCTCACTATCCTTACCTTCCAAGTGATTGGGATCCTTATCATCCAAGTTTTTGGCATGGAAGTCCACACCATCCTTGCCTTTCAAGTCATTGGGATCCTCAGCATCCATGCTTTTTGCATACAAGTCCTTAGCATGTTTACCTTCCAAGTCATTGGGATCCTCAGCATCCAAGTTTTTTGCATGCAAGTCCTCAGCATCCTTACCTTCCAAGTTATTGGGATCCTCAGCATCCAATTTTTTTGCATGCAAGTCCTCAGCATACTTACCTTCCAAGTTATTGGGATCCTCAGCATCCAATTTTTTTGCATGCAAGTCCTCAGCATACTTACCTTCCTTACCTTGCAATTCTGTAGCATCCCTGCCATATGGGACTTTATAATATGGGGCTTTGCGCAAGACTCCAAACATGACCAAACCATCACATGCTACCCGGTCCATGACCTGCCAATTTGTCCCTTCGACAATCTGATGCTTTACCTTTGGAAACATCACAGTTGTATAAATATAAGAGGCAGCAATCTGCAGAGGGTGTGCATTCAGCTTAGTAAAGGGTATCGTATGTGTTGCTACTGCGTCTAATGTTGCTTCATTCTTACGCATTATGGATACACAATGCTCAACATGCTACAACAAATCAACAAGCTGCATCTTCCTCTTTAGGTGCACATGAAGCCTTGAGTTGAGAGACTCACTCATGTGATTACTCATCATGCCTAGGAAATATCTACCCTCTGTGTACGCAGCAACCCATTTGTGTCGCAGCTCGTACATCCTGTTAACCCATGACGACCTCTTCCCCGTTGGTTTTATTTTGAACCGAACCTTATAAGCCTCCCATATTTTCTCAAACTCATCAACATCCCAATAAAGGTAAATGAATTCCCTAAATTCCTCAAGCTTTATCTTGCGGAGGTGCATCACCATATTCTCCTCGATATGCGACATGCACAAACGATGATATGTTCCAGTCCAGACAGTAGCTATTGCTTTAGCCATTGAACCGTCGCCATCGGAGATTGCTGAAATGGGTGCCTTCTGGGACATTGCCTCCAAAAATACATGAAGAAGCCACTAGTATGATGCAACTGTCTCATCTGACACAAGACCGACCCCAAACAAAACTGTGCTGCGGTGATGGTTCAAACCAACAAATGGAACAAACAAAAGCCTATACTTGTTAGATCGATATGTACTGTCGAACACCACGACACCAAGAAAGGCAACATAGTCAATCCGGGATTGTGAATCAGCCCAGAATATGTTCCTCAAATGGCCTTCTTTGTCTTTTGTGTATTTGAAAAAGAATTCCATGTCTGCTTTTTTCTGTGCAATCATATAGGTGAGCAAATATCTAGCGCCACTTCATTCTATCTTGCGCTTCTTTTGGATTGAAACATGGTTGTATAGATCTCGATCTATAAATCCAAGCTTGTCGGGACCTCCGGCATTCTTCTCCATTACATTCATAATCTGATGTGTTCGAAGTCCACCGATAGCATACTCGATGACATCGGCCTTTTGTGCGTCATTCATTCTATGATGAGCCGATAAGTAGGGAGTCGGGTCAGCAGGGACAAACAGATGGTTATGCTTGTCCACAAAATTCTTGACGAACGAGAGGCCACTGCTATCTTGTAGCTCAACCTAAAAAAGAGCCGGACGGCCACACCGAGAAAGACCCCTCGGTGTTCCCTTTCTTTCAGCTCTGTTAAAGTGCTTAATGGCCCGCCATCCTTGTTTGCAGCACTTGTATGTCCTTCTGTATGCATTTTGTTTCGGACCCGCACCCCTGTACTTCAGATCATCCTTTCTAAATCCAAATACTTTTTGTCTCGCATAGCCTACGTAGAACATGTAGGCTTCTTCCTCAGTACGGAAAGTCTTATTCACAATCTCTAAGTATTCCACACACTCATTCAGGTCCGAACCAGCCATGCCTTTATTATCAATTCCTTTACCTTGCATGTGTACATCATCCATGTCTATGCCATCCTTGCCTGCATCCTCGTTATCCTTATCATCCATGCACATACCATCATTTGCTTTGGGGTCCATGGCGACGAAATCATTGTCCTTATCATCCATGCATTTGCCTTCGTTGCCTCTATGACCCATGTCCTTGTCATCCTTGCCTGTATCACCCAAGTTTTTGCCATCGTTGCTTTTATCATCCATGTCGTTATGCTGCCAGCGAAAACAGATAGTCAATGTTATGGATGGATATCATACGTTACCGAAATTATGCACTACTCTGCTTAAATAATTGATTTAATTTTTCATATTGGATTCATGTACCTAACTCAGTCCTTGAAAAGCTGTAAGTAAATATGCCCTGACTAAATCCAGAAATTTGTAATTGATTGTACTAGCTCTAACTAATGATCTCCTAACTAAATCCAAAGTCGACGAGTCCTTCAAATTCCTTGATAGATCCAACCTGATAGATCTATTATCTCCAAACTCCATTCAAAATTATGTCCTAACAAAATCAAAATTATCTCCTAACAAAATCCAAAAGTATCTCCTAACTAAATCCAAATTATCTCCTAACTAAATCCAAAATAAGTCCAAACTCCATACGAAATAATTATCTCCTAACTAAATCCAAAATATCTCGAAACTCAATTCAAAAGTATCTCGTAACTAAATCAAAAATAACTTTCTTTGAATCCAAATCTGCTCACAACTTTCTCATTCCACACAACCCTAACTAAGTCCATCAATATGTCCTAGCCACATCCAAATCTGCTGTAATCACCACCCCTCATCACTGCTCAATTTATCCTCTAATCACCCCTCATCATTCCAAATCATCTAACTTCCCGAACGGTCACCCATCCACCCACTCCCCCAGCCTGAGTACGCTTAACTTCCGGGTTCTATTCTCTCTCGTTTCCAAGTCTGCACTTGTTGTTTTCCTGACAATAGTAAGATGTCAATCCTATTAACCTTGATGAATTTTGCTTGAGCATGAAGTGACACATTTCACTGTTTGAGTTTGAAACTATTGTTTTAAAAAACAATAATTATTTAGTAACACTAATATTTCTTGAATAATTACTTTGACCATTGTTTGACCACAGTTTGACCAGATTTGACCAAAATGCAAAATAACTGAAATAATTATTTAGTAAGACTAATATTCTAGAATAATTAGTTTGACCATTGTTTGACCAGATTTGACTAGTAATTTTTCCGATTTTTTCCACTCTAGATCTTAAAAGCACCGTAACTTTTTTTCTGTTAGTTTTTTGAGGATTTTGAAAATGTTAACGGGGTTCCCCTAGTTAAATTCGCATGTAACTTTTCGAGTAGATGATTTTTCATATAAAAAACTATTTAATCCGAGTTCGTATGCCAAAGTTATGCCCATTTTACAAATTCCTGAGAGATTTTGCAAATAAAGTCGAACTTCATATTTGTAAATTTTCCCAACAAGTAGACCACATATCACATGGGAAACTTATTTTATTTTATTTTTTTGACATTTCCATCATTTTCTTTTGTTTTTTTCTAAAACTAAAAAGGCGGTCCATGGGCGGGGGGGGGGGGAGTTTGAAAATGGCACCTTTAGTACCGGTTCGTGCCATGAACCGGTACTAATGCCTCAAAACCCATTAGTACCGGTTGGTGGCACCAACCGGTACTAAAGGTCTAACCTTTAGTCCAGGTTGGTGCCACCAACCGGGACTAATGGGCATCGCACCCTTTAGTCCCGGTTCATGGCATGAACCGGACTAAAGGGCCCAGGTGAACCGGGACTAATGCCTTAGCCGCACGAACCGGGATAAATGCTGACATTAGTCCCGGTTCTTGACTGAACCGAGACTAATGTGAAAACTGCTCTGGACCAAAGCCCTGTTTTCTACTAGTGTAAGGAGAACATGATCTCTACTTTGACAAGACGTGTCAAGAAACCGCCTCGCTTTATGTCCGGGGCCGGTTAAAGAAAAACGATTCTAATGATTACCGGGTCGTGGCGTGATGTCATGCTGCCAAAACGCGTCAGCAAATTAGATTTGTGGAAATATTATTCTATCTACAGTGGTATGCGGAACTTATTTTGTAAGGTCGGGCACTATCCTTGTATTCAAACTCTTCCGTGGTGTATTCGGAGGAGGAAGCCGCCTTGCAATGCCGAAGACAACACTGCGCGTCGGACTCATCGTCATTGAAGCCTGGTTAGTGGGTCTCCGGGCAGCCGGACCATATCCTTTGGCCGTATTGTTGGACTATGAAGATACAAGATTGAAGACTTCGACCCGTGTCCGGATGGGACTCTACTTGGCGTGGAAGGCAAGCTAGGCAACACGGATATGGATATCTCCTCCTTTGTAACCGACCTTGTGTAACCCTAGCCTCCTCCGGTGTCTATATAAACCGGAGGATTTTGGTCCGTAGGACAACATACAATCATACCATAGGCTAGCTTCTAGGGTTTAGCCTATCTAATCTCGTGGTAGATCTACTCTTGTAATACTATCAAGAACAATCAAGCAGGACGTAGGGTTTTACCTCTATCAAGAGGGCCCGAACCTGGGTAATACATTGTGTCCCCTGCCTCCTGTTACCAACCGCCTTAGATGCACAGTTCGGGACCCCCTACCTGAGATCCGTCGGTATTGACACTGATAGTAACCAACTCAATTAGCCACTTGTCTGTGATGTTGGAGAACATGAACTTACTTCACTTTTTCCTGGTACTACTTAACCACACAAAATAAAGACTAAAATAATTCCTAAAAACTCTGATATATTGTACGCCCTCACATTTATAATCTTTAAAATATGAACTAATTTAGGCAACAGAATTAAGAGTTTATTGTTATTTCCCTACAAAGATACAAATATTTGGATCAAAATTTCATATTCTGCAAAAAAACACCGCAGTAAATATTATTCTGAGAAATTAGTTGACTTGCAATCTAGGACTACAAGTTAATGTCTGCCTTACTAAACCCAACCTAATTTCGGCCTAAAAAGTAATTTAATCCACTAGCCCAACTTATATGTTTTGAGCCCACCCTCTGGTTTCTGCCTGGATTCGCCACTGCACAAGGCCAATATTTTTTAAAGTTTTTAAAGGACTGTTTGCTGAAATTTGCTACTATTGTGTTACAAATCTGCACTTGTTCATTGTTATGAAAACCCTGGAATACCGAAACCCTAGAAAAAAATACCCAGCTAGCCACCGATGCAGAAAACTTCCTTCAATCGCTGCGTTTGAAAATCATATCCAACTCCCGAAACGGCAACACAACAAGGAACAATGAAGTCCAAGATTACAAGTTAGGGTTTCTCACTTCACCTAGTCGCCGGGAGTCGCTAGGTGCTTGCTGGCGGCCTCCCAATCTCACTCCGTGCTCTTCTACTCCAACCATCGAGAGCGGCCAGGCGAGTAGGTGGCGGGCTCGCAGCGTGGTGGTTTGTAGGGAGGGTGGGGGTGAGGGGGGCGGGGGTGTGTGGGCGATGGGGGTGATGGCACAGACCCTATCCATGTCAAGCACAGAAAATAACGCCCCGTGGGTCCAGTTCGTAAAGAAACAACCACACAGGCCCATATGCCGCTTACCAGTCACAAAGTAAAACCCTATGTTACTAATAAAAAACACAAAGCAAAATCCTTTTGTCTAAAAAAGAATAACAAAGGAAAATCGTAAAAAAAAGAGGGAAATCCTTTTTGGGTGAGTTCAGGTGAACGTGATGGTGAGAGGCCCAAGGAGGAGTTTTGTGCGTTTACAACACCTTTGTTTTAGAGGGGAAAAATGCACCTTACAATGTGAAA
Source organism: Triticum aestivum (assembly GCF_018294505.1). Taxonomy (NCBI): domain Eukaryota; kingdom Viridiplantae; phylum Streptophyta; class Magnoliopsida; order Poales; family Poaceae; genus Triticum; species Triticum aestivum. The sequence continues at coordinate 62,970,853 of NC_057812.1, forward strand.
TTATAAAATTGTTATTAATAAGTGCTGAAAATTCCTTATTTATAAAAAATGTTTCTTTCCAGAAAAAACAAACTTCAATAATGGGGGTAGGTAATTGCGTCGCCTTTCTCGCCCCCCCCCCTTGCATATTCGGGCCATTTGCCGCATTTCTATGGTTGTAACCTCAAAAGTTCAAGATCTTATGCGGCCACCATGAAATCATAGCAGGGAATGGGATGAGTGCCCCATGTTAAGCTCTTTGGTCCATATATGTGCCATATGCTACCAACGGGAGGCGCGGCCTCGAAGCCGTTCTCTACGGCTATGATGCCCGTCTGCTGTCATTATAATCAATGCAAAATCGTGAGGGGCTAAAAATTCACTGGACCTGGTGTGGTGTCATCGTACAACCCCTAGAGGGTGTGGTAAAACATCGAGAGCGACATGCATTGTCCCTCACATAGGCTGTGTGCAAAAGGGACCATATCGCATGTCGGATCAAGCCATCGAGAGAGAATGCGTCCGGCCTGTGAAAGGAGTGCGGGGTACGTTCCTTCATTTGCCTCAAATCTCGATGTCACGTGATGTTAGACCTTGTAACCAATGCATGGCTCGTGCATCGCACTCAACTGGACCCACAACATGCATGTACACATGTCCACATATGAGTCTAAACGGCAGGGATGCATGGTTCGGGGACTGGCATAAGTGGTGTGAGTCCAGTTTGGATCTAGCTACCAAGAGGTAATGCATGAGTCTAAACGTCTACCAAGAGGATGCATGTCCACGTATGAGTCTAAACGTCCACGTGATGCTCCACATGTGGGTCTAGACGGCGGGTCTGCATGTGCTATGGATATAGCTACCAAGAGGTAACACGTCCGGTTTGTGTCTAGGCGGTGCTTCACGGGGCCTGGCGTGGTCTCGTCATATGACCCATGAAGGGTGTGGTCAAACACCGAGAGCGGCACGCATAAGCCCTAACACGGGCTATGTGGAAGGCATGTCATATCGCATGCTGGATCTAGCCAATGGAGGGAACGAGTTCGGCATGCAAATGGAGTGCGGGGCCCGTTCCTTCATTTTCCTCAAAATTCGTTGCCGCTTCATGTGGGCCCTATCCAAAAAGGCCCGTCCAGTGCATCACACATAGCTGGATTCACACCATGCATGCACACTTGGCCACGTAGACACCCACCGTAAAACTTTAGCAAAGTTGACCCACACCATCCATCCACCCTTGACCCCACCTTGGTTCGTTGGATCTCCGATGAGTCCCTTCCCTCGGTATACCAAGCATGTTAAAACGACACACAACTACACGTCTTGCACACCAAGATTGGCGCATCATGCACTAGTGCCAACAAACATATCCAGCTGAGCAGCTTTGCCCATTATCTGGATCGAGGCGGCTAGCGGTGCATGTTGTCGGCCCGGTTGCCTAGCGGTGCATGCTATGGGTAGACATGAAACGCATCACATCGGATCAAGATTCCCCTCTCTTGTACCGGACACCAGAGCAGCACACATGCATGGTAGAAGAATCTGCGCAGTTGATGTGGGAGCTTGGATGAGACACCATGGGATAGTTGCATGCTGAAATTCAAGATTTAGTGATAACAATATGAAAACGACAATTCAATTGTTTGTGCAGGTCTACAACATGTTTTAAGAAAAATGTGGAATATGACACGTTCACATGCATTTTGGCAACAAGTGCACTTTTGGAGGGGGAAAACAGGTAGCCCCCAGGCCTCCCATGATTTTTGTTCCATGTATTTCGCCACAAATATTGGATGAAAAAAGAAAAATGTATTTTCCCCTCAAAAAACGACTTGGGAAGAAAATCTGAAGTAACCATACTTAGCTACTCCGTGGAGGTTGTCCCTCGTGGGGAGATTCGATCTACCTCTCCTTGATTTTAGGGTGAGTTCAACGCGAACATGATGGTGAGAGGCTGAAGAAGGAGTGTTGTGCGTTTACAACAACCTTTGTTTTAGAGTTGTATAATAATAAATGAAAGAGAATATGTGAAAAACAAAAAGGAAAAAGGATATGCATACATGATGGGCCAGCCCAACCATCTACAGGGACGCGTGGTCCAGCACGCGGGTGAGGTTCGCCTGGGACAGCCCAACAAAATTTGGCCCAACGCTGAGACGCACCGGGCGCAACTAACGGGTGGTGGGAGTCTAGTCCCACCTTGCCAAGTGAGACGCGCACGCACCTACTTATATACGCGGCTCAGAGACCAATTGCATGAGCCTCTCTCACTGAAACAGCACGTTCCCTATCCACTTTAGTGTATGTCGTGTTGGGCCTACTAGCAGGTGAAATCAACATCCCATGGGCCTGCATCCTGGTCCATATGGTTGGGTTTCTAGTCGTATGTAGGTCGTGGGGTTTGATATCTCCTGTTAGATGGTGGGCCTTTTCTTTTCCAAATCACCCAAATTTTTTTACAAAGTCACATCCATGTAATAAACATGATTATCAAAGAAAATTCAGCAATAAATGAAGTTTACATTGTGCCCTTAAGGTAAAGTCAGAGGTATGTACCTGAGTTTCACTGAGCCACTATAAATTATATAAAATTTTAAAAAATTGGAAAACTTTCAAATTCTGTCTATGTTTATGAAAAGATCATGTGTACAAAATTTCAGGTGATTTGGATGTGGTCGAAAAAACCACCTTGTTAGAAAAACTCGCTTAAGTGAGACCAAACGGTCTGTCTATAATGAAGTGATTTTTTTGACCATCTCCAAAATAACCCCAAATTTGTTGTACAAGGTGCCATAAATGTAACAAACAGGATATCCAAAAATCAAACTCAAAAAGTTTTAGGTTTATATTGTCCCCATATGAAAAATTTTGTGGTAAGGCAAGTGAGGTAGCTCTTGACCATAGCCATGGCATACAGTGTTCAAGATGGCCTCAAACCGTTCCCCTTTAGACAAGTTGACCCACAGCATCCATCCACCCTTGATCCCACCTCGGTTCGTTAGTTCTCCAACGAGTCCCTCCCTCCGTAAGCCAAGCATGTCAAAGCGACACACGGCTACCCGTCTTGCATAGCGAGATTGGGCATCATGCACTAGTGCCAGCAAACATGTCCAACTGAGCATCTTTGCCCATCGTGGACACTACCACATGGTCTAGTTCGAGATGGCTAGCGGTACATGTTGTCGGCTTGGTTGGCTAAGGGTGCATGATATGGGTCAACATGAATTGTATTGCATCACATCTAGATTCCCCTATCTGGTACCTGATGACAGAGGCCCGGAGCAGCATGTGCATGGTACAAGAATCTGCACGGTCGCTGGCAGAGCTTGGATAAAATAAATTTGACCATACTGACATGGGGTAGGTGCATGCTGAAATTCAATATTTAGGAATTGTTAACAAAATAAAAACGACAATTCAATTGTTTGTACTGGTGACACGCTCACATGCAATATGGATACAAGTGCACTTTTGGAGGGGGAAAATAGGTGCACTCATTCCACCATGCCTCCCACGATTTTTCTTCCATGTATTTCGCCACAATATTGGAGGAAAAAAAGAATGTGATTTTTCCTCAAAAAACGACTTGGGGAGAAATTCTCAACTAACCATATTTAGCTACTAGGTGGAGGTTGCCCCCCGTGGGGAGATTTGATCTACCTCTCCTTCATTTTAGGGTGAGTTCAATGTGAACGTGATGGTGAGAGGCTCAATGTGGAGCTTTGTGCGTTTACAACACATTTGTTTTAGGAAAAAATAAGCACCTTATAATGTGAAATTATAAAATCCTTATTAAAACATGCTAAAAATCCTTATTTTAAGAAACCTGTTTGTCTTGCCAGATAAAACAGACATAAAATTATGGGGATAGTTTATTGCATGGTGTTTCTCCCCCCTCCCTCCCATATTCGGGACATTTACCGCATTTCTAGGGTTGTAACATCGAAAGTTCAAGATCTACGGCGGCAACATGAAATTATAGCAAGCATTGGGATGAAAGCCCCATGTTAAGCTCTTTGGTAAATATATGCACCATATGCTACCAAAGGGAGGGGTGGCCTCGACGCCATTCTCTAGTCTATGATGCTCATTAGCTGCCGTTATAATCCATGCAAATTATCGAGGGTCTGAAAATTCACGGGACATAACGCAAGTGTAATCATACGACCGCTAGAGGGTGTGGTCAAACATCAAGAGCGGCATGTGTAGGCCCTCACGTAGGCAGTGGGCAACTTGGGCCATATCCCATGGTGGATCAAGCCACATAGTGGGAATGCATCCGTCCTGTGAAGGGAGTTTGGGACCCGTTCCTTCATTTGCCTCAAATCTCGTTGCCGCGTGATGTTAGACCTGGTAACCAAGGACCACCCCGTGCATCGCACTCATCTGGAACCACAACATGCATGCACACATGGCCACATATGAGTCTACACGGCGGGGATGCATGGTTCGGGGGCTGGCACAAGTGTCACGGGTCATGTGTCTAGGTGCTACTCCACTTGGGTCTAAACAGCGGGGGTGCATGGTTTGGATCTATCACGGGGCCTGGCGTGGTCTCATCATATGACCCATGAAGGGTATGGTCAAACACCGAGAGGGGCATGAATAAATCCTCCCGCGGGTAAGTGTAAACAAGGCCATATCGCAGGTTGGATCTAGCCAATGGGAGGGAACAAGTCCGGCATGCCAACGGTGTGTGGGCCTCGTTCCTTCACTTTCCTCAAAATTCAGTGCCGCTTCATGTGGGCCCTAACCACAAAGGCCCGTCCCGTGCATCACACTCACCTGGACCCACACCGTGCAAGCACACTTGGCCACGTAGACACAAAGCGATAAACCTTGACAATAGCTAGGGTTTAATAATTATCCGTTCATTTTACCTAATCGGTACAATATAGCTAGCGATGAACAAAAAAGCTAGATGCCATGTGAAATTAAATATGCCAACTGTCCCTTCTATTATTTTTTTTCAGTAGTTCTCCCTTCTAGTATTTAGTAGTACTGCGCAAAACAAAAAAAATGTCCCTCCTATTTTGTTGTTTTAAACACACTATTTTGGTGCTCAGTTTATGTTGCCACGTTTGTGGACCGACATTGTGCACTTTTTCTTCTGCTTGGTTGGTTGATTGGTTGGTTCGGGCAAATCTTTGGGTGTGCACGATGCCGTACACGTGCACGTTTCTACCTAAATTTCAAAAGTGACGAATTGTGCGCGGCCTTGACCTCTCTTTCCCAAAGACATTGAATTTTCACTCCCCAAATCTTGCTCCCGCATCCAGCGTTCGATCGCCTCTGCCTATCCACCCACTTATTCATCGCCGCCCACTACTCGCCACTGCCAAAAAGCCCACATTCTTGCCGGCGAGGATGATCCTACCTGCCGGGGGAGGGTGCGCGGCTGATGCGCTCCATGCCGCGGATGTGGACCCCATGAAGGAACTAGTCGACAAGGATACCGCCACCACCGATTCGCAGCCGCAGCTGGTGCAACACAGCACCAACGACGACCAATGAGTTAGTGTCTGCAGATATTAACCCTAGAATTTGCCTTCTCAAGGTTAACCCTAGAAATTGCTCTCTTGTTATTCCTCGCTATTCGTATAGATAATCGTACTATTCGCCTTTTTTTATTAATCGTACGGTTATCAGTCCTAGGGTATGCAAATTTAGATGAATGGATCATTTGTATTCCATTTTATGCTTGTCTTTCATATAACCAAAGTTTTAGGAAACCAATACAAAGAAAAAACAATCCATTTATGCCTGCCTTTGATATAATGTACAATTCGCTGGCATGAGATTTTTTTTTCTTCTAATACCAGATTGCAGATTTGGGAGAATGGGAGAACTACCTACAGCTAAGGGAAGCTTTCAGAAACAAAATCTTCAAGTGGCTCATGGCTGCAAAGATTGTGTACTGGCATAACAGTCGCTCTAAATGCCCGTTCTGCAGGAAAGAAAACAAGCATTCCAAAACCACAACAATTGCAACTTACAGAAAGAGGTGGCATCTTAAGGAAAAACCTGCTGAGTTGGCCAACCAATTGGGGAGGGTGAAGACCTAAAAGCATATAGTCATGTTTGTTTTTTGTGTTCTATCGACACCAAATGTAAAAAAATATGGGCCCACATTAACAAGTATCAAGCTTTATATACTTCGACGGTCAGTGCCACATTGGCCAACATGAACAAGTGTTGATCTCATTGGACATACATCCTGGCAAAATTCGGTGTCTTTCTGAACCTGCTTCATGGGAGTCCTTTCGGGATGGGAAGGGTCTATCTTGAAGCATGTTTTTGTCGACATCCTTGAAGTGGACCAACAACCTTGTACCAACATGACTAGCATCATTGCCAAGTTTCGTAGCTTTTTGACGTTGTAAGGATTATCTAGGGCTTTCGCGTCGATAAATCATATAATACATACGTTTTTTGCGCTTGTTTTTTTGTGTGCTCGAGGGTGGGCTGCCATGCATGTGTGTCGTTGGGCTGTGTAAAGAAGCCCACCCGTTGGACCGAGCGATGTCCGCCGCTGTTGCATGCGCCCGAGCGAGCCTACGTTGCATGCGGTTACATGCATGCGTCCGCTTCAGCCTACGTTGCATGCGTGCACATACGCGAGGGAGCACGCGCCGCAGAGCCGGCGCCGGTTGACCCGACCGACGGCACATAGGGCAGCACTTAAACATCACATTTTGATTCACACTACAGTTTCCCACGCATGTACACTCCCGATGCCGCGGTGGGTAGAAAATTTTCTTCACATTTGACCCCAATACTGCCACGGTGGCTATTTAAGCCACCTATCATGTTCCTCTTCCTCTCACAACCTTCATCCATCTCCCATACTCTCCAACCTGCATTTTGCGCATGCCCTTCTTCTTCTTCACCACAAACAGCCCCAATAACCAGCCCGCCATTGCCATGCAGTACACCGGGCCAACCTACTGCTTCCCCCCCCACCATGTCGGAGATGCTCTACCCTGCCGGGGTGTACATCTAGAGAACCCTTCGTGTGTGGGCGATGTCAAGGTGGAGGGGCGCAAGGGGGTTCACCGAGTTCTTCCTTGGGGCTGGCTACGGGCACCTCCCTCGGTGATCTCCAAGGATGTACCAAGTCAAGGAGGTCATCCACAATGGGGTTGTGGTTTCTATCCTTGCCCACTTCACCAACCCCTTCGACGCATTCTACCTCCTCGGCCACGTGTTCTGGTGTGGCTGCAAGTTCTTAGCTTTCACCACCCATAACATCTTCACGGAGTACGACAATGTCTTCCCCACCGACGAGCGCATGCACACTCTGTCATGCCCCATTAACAACGCCGCGGGGGAGCGGTGAAGGTCGCCCGGAGGAGGAGCAAGGAGGAGCCTGGTAGAGAAGCAGTGGCCATCTATCTATCTTTTTAGCTAAAAAATCTATCTATTTATATTTGTCTTGGTGTCATTTAAGTTGTAAGCGTACTATTAATTCACGTTGTGGGCTTTGGTTGGCCCGAATTATGTATATTTATTATACAAAGTTTTATAGTGGTTGGGCTTTTTTGGAACCGTTTGAATCTCTGGCATTTTAGTCATAGGAAAAATTGTCTGAAAAAAAGTCATAGGAAGAAAACCATCACGCGCCGCCCCTCTCATCAAATGCAGAACCGCCGCTGCCATCGTCCTTCCCCTCACACATCGCCATTACAACCGCGACATCTCCTCCCTCTCCTTCTCCTCCTTCTCGCGGCTGCAACTTTGCTCGTCTCCTCTTCCAGATCCCACCCCCTTCTTCCATCCACACAAGAACCTCGATGGAGGAGCAGATAGCGGACGGCGAGAACACCGACTTCATGGAGATCGCCGGCGGCGACTAGGTCAAGATGGCCAGGTTAATGGAGATCCATTATTGGTTTAACAACATAAGGTAGTTGAACTGGACGGCAATGGCCACTTTGAGGGAAATGACATCCAGGGAGAAGAAAAATCTTTTTCCCCCGCCCGCACAACCGAGGCACGACATCGAGATCCTCCTGTGGGCGATGGAGCAGGCCAATTCGTCCAGCCTGTGGGACAGGCGCAGGTGGTGGGCGTTCAGATCCAGGGTAGAGCATCCACTGGATCAGGAACCCACGGTGCACGAGGTGCCGTTGTAGATTGTGGAGCCTCCAACCGAGTCGGAGATGACTCCGAAGCGCAACTGGAGGAGGACAGTGGTCGCGATATCGCTTCCCCGCCGTTCTCCATGCTTCCCTCGCCGCTCCCCTCTTCTGAACGGCGGCGGTACCGTTGTTTAGAGTAAGCTTCCCCACTCCTAATCTTCCTACTGCTCGTGCTTACAGTTGTGCTGGTAGTGATTGAGTACATGCTTTTGGGGGCTGGATTATGATGTATGTGAAGCCTAGGCTAAATTTGTACTGTTGTAGAGGTAGTATTTGATGTTCACCTGCACTTCTACTCCAAAAATTCGTTATGTGTCTTTCTCTTATTAATTGCTTGATACTATATTTGAACCTTTTTTTTGAGTTGCTGATTGCTTTTTGGTAGAGCTACCAGCTCTTATGGAGATGCTCATGTTGTCTGTCTTGTTCTCCATGATTTGTACTAGCATTCTATGCAATTAGATGCCATGACAAGACATGTAACATATTTATTTATTGCCTCCAACATGCCATCATTTTACTACGTGCATCTCAGCAAGTATAAATCTGTTAACTATAATACTTTGCGAATTTGCTTGATGGTTCCCACTAAACTATAAACCCCCTTTTGTTTTCAAAGGAAGCCACTGACATCCGGGTCCCACGGCAGTGACGCACACACAAATGCTCCCAGTCATGTGGCCCCTGGACCACTGGTCATCCTCGATGTCTAGCCAACCTCAGTATGCCTCTACCAATAACAGCAGCCCTTTCTGTTATAGAACTATGCAACTTTGCTTGAAGGTTGCCACAAAAAATATAACTCCTATGGCCATGCTTCCTAAAAATTATTTGCATTATGTTGTCAATACTTTCATGTCATGACTTTTGTTTCTATGACAATTTTATGTTGCATGGTAAAATCTTGCTCTAAAGTGGCCATGTTAATATAATTGTTTGATGTTAAAAGTAAGTTGCACTTGTGAGCTTGGTTTTTTTTTGCTTGTTGTAACCATCATGTCAACACTGTTTGTCATTATAACTGTTTTAGCATAACTGTAATTTTCACTAACTCCTAACCTGTAACAACAACTTTGCCATTCGTGTTTCACAAGAAAAAAACTGGAGTTCACAAGGCTGGAGACCTGGAGTTGTGAGGCTAGGAGGCTGATGGCGCTGCTGCTGGCTGATCCTTCTTCTTCCAGCTTTTGTTCCTCCTTTTCTCTCTACTCATTGGATTCCTAGGCCACATCCCTATGTTCTGTTAATGTATTAAGTTGATCCTTTGAATTTTTTGTATTAGATTTAATGTGGAAGTACCTTAATCTCTATGAGTGAGATGTTGGTTCTATGACCGATAATTTCTAGGTGCATGCTTAAATTCAATATTTAGGGATTTTTTTGAATTGTTTGGATTGCTTACCACATGTGTCACATGGTCAATATTTAGGGATTATTAACATATGAAAACAACAATTCGATCGCCTATGTAAATGTACAACATAATTTTCAAGATAAATCGAAACATGACACGTGCATATGCAATTTGTCAACAAGTCCATTTGTAGTAGAAAAAGACAGCATGTGCACGTATCCAACCGTGCCTCCTACGACTTTGTTCCCTGCTTTTGTCGCCACATGTCTGTGGAAGTAAAAAATATATAAGGTGATTTTCTCATAATAAACCGTTTTGGAGAGAAATTTGCAACCAACCAAAAATATCTACTGCGTGAACCTTGGCCCCCGTGGGGAGATTGGATCGACTCCTAGATTATAGGGTGAGGCCATCGTGATAGTGAGAGAAGAATTCATTTTTTCGAGGGAAGGTAGGAATTTTGTGTGGTTACAAAATGGAGCTTATTGTAATTAAGGAAATTATTATTTAACAAAACCTTGCTATTTTCGAGCTATCATAAAAATAACTAAATTGTTTTGGCAAAAAAAGTTGATTATGGGTTAGTTCGTTCTGTGGACATGTATGTGTAGTGGTGCATGCTGTGGGCCCAGGTGGCTCTTGGTGCATGCAGTGTATCATGCTGGCTTGGGGTGCACAAGGTAGTAACCTGGTGAATCGGGGTGAAAGTCTTGTGCTAATTTCTATTTTGTGGTGTGCGACATATGAGTCTACCCGGGGGGAATGCTTGGCTTGGGGGCCGGTGTAAGTGGTGTGGGTCTACTGCGTAAGTGGTGCGCCACATGAGTCTAGACGGCGGGGGTGCATGGTTTGGATCGCGCTACCTTGAGGTAACACATCCGGTTTGTGCACTGAGTGCGGGCCCGTTCCTCCGTTTTCATCCGTGCTTTCTCTCGGGTCAACGGAGAACAATCCAAACACGCATGCTAGGTCCCGGCCTTTCTAGGGTCCCGCGTGCCATTTTCGGGACAGTTGCCGCATTTCTAGGGTAGTATCATCGGGAATTCACGACCTATACCGCGGCCACATGAAATCATAGTAGGGAATGGGGCAACAATCAGATGCTAAGCTCTTTGGTCCATATATATGGGCCATGTGCCACCAAAGAGAAGGGCCGCCTCGGAGCCATTGTCCATTGAGAGGAAATGAGTCTGGCCTATGAACGGTGTGCGGGGCCTGCCCCTTCATCTGCTTCAGAACTCCGTGCCGCAAGATGTGGACCCTAGCAACCAAGGCTCGTCCCGTGCGCCACACGCCAACTAGACCCACACCATGCATGCACGCGTGGCCAAGTAGACACTCACCAATCAACCTTGACAATGTACACAAGACGCATGTGCGCTCATTAGCCATCTAGCCCCCAACCATGCACACCTCGGTTCATTGGACCTCCGACACGAGTCCCTTCCCACGGCATGCCAAGTATGTCAAGCAACACGCGACTACACATATTGCACACCGAGATACGACGTCGTTCACTAGTGCCAGCAAATCTATGCACCTGAGCATCTCTACCCATGGTGGACACTAGCGCATGGCTTGGATCGAGAAGCCCAGAAGCACATGATGTCGGCCCGATTGGCTGGGGGTGCATGACATGGGTCGAGATGAAACGCTTGACATCACATGGATCCACATTCCCCTACCCAATACCAGACGGCGAGCATATACCAGAGGAATCCAAGTGGTCGCTGACGAAGCTTGGAAGCCATGTGTTATGTGCATGCTGAATTTCAATATTTAGGAATTATTAACATACGAAAACAATAATTCAAGTGTCTATGTAAAGGTGTACACCATAATTTTCAATAAAAATGAAACATGACACGTGCACATGCAACTTGCCAACAAGTGCACTTGTAGTACAAAAATACAACATGTGCACGTATCCCACCATGCCTTCTACAATTTTTGTTCCATATTTTTTCGCCACATATATTTGGAAGGAAAAAAAAGAATGTGATTTTCCCATAAAAACCGTGATGGCGAGATGGTTGCAACCAACCAAGATAGATAGTGCGTGGAAGTTGTCCCCGTGGGGAGATTGGATAGACCACTCCTAGATTATAGGGTGAGGCCACCGTGAACGTGGCCGTGGGAGGGTGAAGAAGGATTCATTTTTTCAAGGGAAAGGAAGTAATTTTGTGGGATTACAAAAAGGAATGCACCCCTTTTTGAGGGACAAAATATGCACGTTATAATGTGTAATTATTGAAATTCTAATTTAACAGAAACCTTTCTATTTTCAAGCAATTTAAAAACAACTTACTTTTTTTGGCAAAAAAATGTTGATAATGTGATAGTCCATTTTTTGGACACTTACGTGTGTAGTGGTGGATGTTGTGGAAATCGGGGTGGAAGTCTTGTGCTAAGCTATTTTGCGGGGTGCGGCATATGAGTCTACACGGGGAATGGTTGGCTTTGGGGGCGGCGTAAGTGACGTGGGTCTAGTGTCTAAGTGGTGCAGCACATGGGTCTAAACGGCGGGGGTGCATGGTTTGGATCTAGCTACCTTGAGGTAACATGTCCGGCTTGCACAATGAATGCGGGCCCGTTCCTCCATTTTTATCGATGCTCTCTCTCGGGTCAACGGAGAACAATCCAAAAGCGCATGGAAGGTCCCGGCCTTTCTCGGAGCCCGCGCTTGCCATATTCGGGACATTTGCCGCATTTCTAGGGTAGTATCCTCGGAAATTCAGGATCTAACTTAACTGATTTTCTCTTCATAGCTACAGAAGCTAACTTGACAGCTCTTATTAGCTCAGCCTGTGGTACATTCCTAGGAGGCCTTTTTGTCTTCATCACCCCTTTGGCCTGTTATTTACTGCCCTTACTGGAGTCTTTCCTGGAAAAGTTGAAAAACGTCAACACCGTACTAGCAAATACCCGACTTCTAGAGCGGACATGTAAGTACAGACACTAACTTCACTGGTTTTTCTCGTGCACCTTTGTCATCGTTGTTTTTCTTCCTCACAGTATTGACAGTTGGAGCGCCCTTGCGTTTCCTGTAAAAAATGAAATAGATGAATCTGCAACCAGCATTCGAAAACATGTTTAAGTACGCACAATTGTGCTAATGCCCACTTGTTTGGTTTTGCATAATCCTCTTCTGCAACCTCCAATGGTCTCTTCCTCACTACTAGGAAAAGGGCTATAGATAGGATTGACACTAATGGCGCACCAAGGAAGTGGTGCGCCACTACTATATACTAATGGCGCACCAGGTGGAGGTACGCCATTAGTGTGGAAGACACTAATTGCGCACCAGACAAAAGGTGCGCCACTAGTAACAATTTTTTTCCATTTTTTCAAACATACTAATGGCGCATCCGGGCAAAGGGCGCCATTAGTAGTTAGAACTACTAATGGCGCACCGGCGCCAAAGTGCGCCAATAATTTGTTTTTTTTTTACTTTTTGGCAAAACTACTAATGGTGTAATGGCGCACTGTAATTTGACTACTAATATTTTTGGCGCCAGTAATTTGTTTAAACTAGTAATGGTGCACTGTGCAACGGTGCACCATTAGTATAAAAATTATTTTTTTTACTTTTTTGCAAAACTACTAATGGTGCACTACATTAGAAAATCGTGTGTCCTTTGGATTTACCGCACGTTAAATACCATGTGTGCATGAACAATTGCATCATTTATCGGGACAAGCACGCGGAGTCTACCATATGTCCGGTGTGCGGCGTCACTCGATACAAGAAGAGGAAGAAAGCTCCTCGAAAATCGGTGTGGTGCTTTCCGATCACTCCTCGTCTGCGGTGGTATTTCGCGGACCCTAAGGTAGCAAAGCTCCTGCGTTGGCACGCGGATAGGGAGGAGAAGAAGCGGGAAGTTGACGGAAATGATCCGAAGATAAATAAAAAGACAAGATGCTGAGTCACCCTAAGGATGCGAGCCAGTGGTGAGGGCACTCGATCTCGATCCCCCTCCACCGCCGCCGACGAGCACACAGCCCCCCGCACCCTCCCCCGCTCCACCGCCGCCGCCGATGATATTTTCAAGTAACAAATTTGAACATATTTTTAAAAAAATTATTACTGTTTTTTATAAAAAAATATTAGTGTTATGATTTAAACAAGTTTGAACATATTTAAACACAAATAAATATCGAACAGCATTTGAAATGCAAAAAAATATTGTGGAGCCTGGGAATCGAACCCAAGACCTACTGGTGTGTGTGCTGCGTGCAGACCAATCAGGCTAGTGGGCGGGTTCTGATGTGGATTGGGTTAGGTGCAATATAACCTATGCTCGAACTGTAATAAAAAACATTCTAATGGCGCACCGCTACGGGGTGCGCCATTGCTATCTAAAAAAAAGATCTCTAATGGCGCACCGAGGAGTGGTGCGCCATTAGTAAGCTATCATCCCTCTCCCTTGCCAGATCCCCTTCGACCCTCTCTCCCTCACCACTAGATCCACCCGCGCGCTGCCCCGACCCACGATGCCGCCACCCCGACCCTCACCGGACTCCACCCCCGCCGCCCCCGCGCCCCCACCCCCGCCGCCCCGACCCTCGCCGGACTCCACACCACCGCCGCCCCCGTGCCCCACCCCCGCCGCCCCCGCGCCCCCGCGCCCCCATCCCCGCCGCCCCGACCCTCGCGCTAGGGTTCCTCGCCACGCCGCCCGCTCCTCTCCTCCACCTCAGACGAGTGAGCGCCTCTTCCGACCCCTGCAGTAGCCGGCGACCTCGGCCCCGACGCACGCGCCCACCCCGCCGGCCCCTGCCATCCTTCGCCTCCGGTCTCCCCAGCAGCAGCCGGTGAACCATGGACGGTGCCGTGACCATCGTCGCCACCTCCCGCCGTCCCTCCCTGCGCATGGCCCGCGGCTACTCTCCTTCGACACGCTGCCTGTGGTGAGCCCCTCTTCCTTACTCACCTCCGTGTTCCTTGTTCATCTCTCTGTTCCCGTTTCCTCTCTTGTCCATGCTGCTATTTACATGGATCAATGGATGTTGGATAGATGGATGTGTGTTGATGTTAGGTAGTAGATGGTTTGCTTGATGGTTGGTTGAATTGTGCTAGTTGCTTGCTAGATGGATGGATGAATGGTGCGAGTATGTAGACATCTTTTGCTACTGTGAAGGGTCAGTGCTAGTGTAAAGGGTATTAGTAATTCGTTCCCTTTTTCCTCTGCCTGGTGCTAATTTGCTGCTGTTAGCTTTGTGTGGCTTCTTATTATTGTCTAAACCATTCTTCAAAGTAGGCTTTGCATCGCTTTAGGTAGTTTTCTCCATGTTTTATCAAGTGACATGTTAACAACTTGCTAGTTTAGGATACATAATTAATGCCTTTAGATGGTGCACTCTGTAAATGCCTTTAAATATAACCTTGCTATTTTAGGATACATAATTGCAGAGAAATAATCACATCAATTCATTTAAATGGTGCACTCTGTAAGAAATTAATAACTAGCATCACAATTCAGAAATACTCCTGCTACTCATGTAGGTGCCGCATGAGTTTTTTTGGTTTTGTTACTGCTAGGTAGGTTGATAAGGAGAACTGCATATTTGACAGGCACAATGTCCTATTTTTTTAGTAGGAGCACATTTTACATACAGTTTGGTGTACTAGCTCAGATACTGGTTCAGATTTTGATGTGCTTGCTTGTTACTGTAAGTGAGTTTATAATTGCACCCACTTGCTCGTCCTCATATTTTCTGTAGCCATGCAATTTATAATTGCACCCACTTGCAGCAACTAGCTGGAGTAGATTATGGCAAGTGAAAGCAACAAATTCTCTACAATTCGAAAGCTCAATATCCTTGCAGTAGGAAGAGCTTGCTTTAACTGAATTTGGACTTGGTGCACTAGCTTGGCAATTTTGCTTGCTTGCACCGCTTGAGTAGTTCTCCATCTAATTTAGTCAATAGATGTTGTCAAGTGATTGTGTCATGGTTTTGGTTCTGTTTTTAGAAAGGAAAGCCACTTGTTCAGGCTTCAAGAAAATATTTTCTCAGAATATTACTGCTAAGCCCAAGCTTGTTAATCAGCATGTACATTTCTGTCATATATTGCTAATGTCTACTCAGATGTGTGCTTGCTATTGTCACCTATCTTTTTTTCTTCTACGTGATATGGAACCTTATGATACTGCACCAATAGCCTTTGTGCATCCAAGTTATCAAACTATGTGAACTAGAAACAGAAATAGAGAGAATTGATTATTACTTTTCTGAACTGTCGCAGAAGCCTCAGTAGTTCTTTCAAGTTCGTACATTGAAAGGCTTGTTTCACAATTTCTGAATTACTTGTGATGCCTCTGAATTACTTGTGATGCCTGTTATCATGCATGTTTTATGATCTGTTGTAAGGGTACTAATTGGTCTCTTCTGCTGCTTATCAGAGATGGCGGGAAGCAGCCACCGCCGCTCTGCGACACTGCAGTATGAGTTGGATGCTTCCGAGTTCTTCACTATCATACTTGGGACTTCAGTATCATCCATGACACAGGTATATAAAACGAGAGATCTCCCCTTCACCCATCTCATTATGATATCTGTTCTTTGCTACAACACTCATTGTCCCAAACTGCAGAGGCTGTCTGACAGTTTTATGAACATGCTGATGGGTGAAGATCCGCCAAATAATGTGAAGCTGCGACAGGCCGGCAGCAGGTTTCGCAGGCTGTGGGATGTGGAGTTGCTGATCAAGGAGGGCCACATGTACTTGTCTCGTGGGTGGGAGAAGTTCTATCGTGCCTACGACCTGCGGCTGGGGTACTTCCTTCTCTTCAGGTACGGCAACGACGCCACCATGCTCATCGTGAAGGTGTTGAACGCGACTATGTGTCGCATGCGCTACGCTGAAGATTATGATGCCGATACGTTCTGCCTCTTCTTATTCCTCTACATTTGGCTTTGTCTCACATCGATTGTTAACGGTCATTGTTGCATTTGGACAGGTAATGGGAGCAGCAGCAGCGACAATGGCAACAGCCAAAGCAGCAGCAACTATGGCTGTAGCGAAAGCAGCAGCGATTCTGGTTGTAGCGAAAGTAGCAGTGATTCTGGCAGCAACATAGACAACAAGAAGGATGATCCGGACTGGAGTGCGGGAGAAGAGGAGCAGAGTGGGGATGAGGAGCTGCAGGATGACGATGGGCATCAGGCTGAGGATGACCTAGCGCTGGTGGTGGCTGACCAAGGGCAAGAGATGGTGGTGGCTGGCCATGGGCAAGAGATGGTGGTGGCTGACTATGGGCAAGAGATGGAGGTGGCTGAGGATGAGCTAGCGATGGTCGTGCCTGAAGGTGGCCTCACGATGGTGGTGGTGCCTGACAATGACCACACACCGGTGGTGGCGCCGACGATCCCACAGCTGGGCGACATGACCACGCCAATTGAGGTAGAAGACTACATCGCACTGCCTCCACCGCCAATTGAGGTAAAATGAAGCTAACCTATGTTATCTCTAATATGCTTAGTTTCCTATAGGTTAGCTTCATTTTACCTAAGTTGGCTCTAATATGCTAACTTAGAGCTTATATGCTTTGTTTCCTATAGGTTAGCTCCAAAATAACTTATGTTAGCACAAAATGATCAAGTTTACACAATAAGCTTATAGTCTTTTTCTTATTCTTCTTCTTTTCCAAAATGACATAGGTTAGCTTCATTTTACCTAAGTTGGCTCTAATATACTAACTTAGAGCTTATATGCTTAGTTTCCTATAGGTTAGCTCGAAAATAACTTATGTTAGCACAAAATGATCAAGTTTACATAATAAGCTTATAGTCTTCTTCTTATTCTTCTTCTTTTCCAACATTCTTCTTATTCTTCTTCTAGTGTTCTTCTTCTTCTAGTATTCTTCTAGTCTTCTTCTTTTTCTTCTTCTAACTTCTTGTTTATCATTTTGCAGATTTGATTTAATTCACAGAAGCTTGCATGGATGGAGTGCTTCTTTTCCATTTGTGTTTTTATTTTGTATCAATGTGAAACTTTTGTGAATTGATGGATAAAGGTGTTGGATGAACAATGTGAAACTTTTGTAATATGTAACGATGGAACTATGTGTTGGCTATGTATGTATATATGATGGAACTTGTGTGTTGGCTATGATTGTTATATGGATGCTTGTTGTATATATATGTGTTGGATATCTCATAGGTGAAATAGTGACCTGAGATTAAGAAAAAAATTTAAAAAAATTGTTACTAATGGCGCACTACCATGTGGTGCGCCATTAGTATAGCAGACACTAGTGGTGCACCGTGAGCAAAACTAATGGCGCACTGGATGGTGCGCCATTAGTATACCATATACTAATGGCGCACAAGTGGGGCGCCATTAGTAAAAATTACTAGTGGCGTGCTACTAATGGCGCACCAGTGATGCGCCATTAGTAGGCAAAGCTGGTGCGCCATTAGTAGGCCTTATCCTAGTAGTGCCTAGCCCTCCTCAGCCCACCATCTTCTGCATCTGAATCTTCCTCTTCCTCCGCATCTGAATCTCCCTCTTCTTCTGCATCTGAATCTCCCTCTTCTTCTGCATCTGAATCTTCCTCTTCTTCTACATCTCAATCTCCCTCTTCTTCTGCATTTGAATCTTCCTCTTCTTCTGTATCTGCCTTTGTCTCTTCTTCTGTATCTGCCTTTCTCTCCTCTTCTGTATCTGACTCTATCTCTTCTTTTTGCTTCTTCCTCCTTGTGCTGTTTGATTTTCTTGATTTGTTTCTGCGTCAATTGAAGAAAAACATGTGAACACTCTCTGGGAGAACATATTAACATTGTAAGCATGTATGGAAATGAACAATGATATTAACATGTCCACTAACTTCGTTGCTTTTTTTGAATCTTCCTCTTCTTCTGTATCTGAATATGTGAATTCTTCTGTCTCTGAGTCTTTCTCTTTTCGCTTCTTCCTCCTTATGACCTTTGATTTCCCCGATTTGTTCCTGAGTAAACTGAAGAAAAAGAGAGAACATATTAACATTGTAAGCATGTATGGAAATGAACAATGAGATAAACATGTGCACTAACTTCGTTGCTTTTTTTCCCTCTCATCCGCTCGCGCCTGGATTTAATCCACTTGTTCGATTCTTTGGTAGTTGGTCTCCCTTTTGGAACTATTTTGATTGGATTTTCCATGTCATTAGTGCAGTATTCGCGAGCAGCAGAGAAGTATGCCGGCGAAGGAACAAATGATTTATGGCCTTCATCCAAATCAGTTTTTTCTCCATCAACCAATATACTCTGGAGGAGCTCCATCACCTATTCTGACTGTGAATTGCTAGCTGCGCCTGTGAATAAAGCGTCACTAGCCATGTTGCATAGTTGATGATACTTATTCATGTGATCAGACCATACATGAGTATTCGCAGTCCTCGAAGAAGGGAACTCTGGCTTGGCATGCATTGTCCATCTTTTCTTGACAATTTCTATGGAAATGTGCGTACACCAAGATGATCCAGAACGCAGAATATATGTGCGCATGGGTAATCCTGACTTTACAACTTTTTACATTTACAAGCTGCATCATCCAGTCTTGCTCCTATAAACAGACAAGTCACGTGATATATAAAATCCACAGGCTTAGCATCCACGCCTTGTGCATCCAACTCCTCACTATCCTTACCTTCCAAGTGATTGGGATCCTTATCATCCAAGTTTTTGGCATGGAAGTCCACACCATCCTTGCCTTTCAAGTCATTGGGATCCTCAGCATCCATGTTTTTTGCATACAAGTCCTCAGCATGTTTACCTTCCAAGTCATTGGGATCCTCAGCAACCAAGTTTTTTGCATGCAAGTCCTCAACATCCTTACATTCCAAGTTATTGGGATCCTCAGCATCCAATTTTTTTGCATGCAAGTCCTCAGGATACTTACCTTCCTTACCTTGCAATTCTGTAGCATCCCTGCCATATGGGACTTTATTATATGGGGCTTTGCGCAAGACTCCAAACATGACCAAACCATCACATGCTACCCGGTCCATGACCTGCCAATTTGTCCCTTCGACAATCTGATGCTTTACCTTTGGAAACATCACAGCTGTATAAATATAAGAGGCAGCAATCTGTAGAGGGTGTGCATTCAGCTTAGTGAAGCGTATCGTATGTGTTGCTACTGCGTCTAATGTTGCTTCATTCTTATGCATTATGGATACACAGTGCTCAACATGCTACAACAAATCAACAAGCTGCATCTTCCTCTTTAGGTGCACATGAAGCCTTGAGTTGAGAGACTCACTCATGTGATTACTCATCATGCCTAGGAAATATCTACCCTTTGTGTACGCAGCAGCCCATTTGTGTCGCAGCTCGTACATCCTGTTAACCCATGACGACCTCTTCCCCGTTGGTTTTATTTTGAACCGAACCTTATAAGCCTCCCATATTTTCTCAAACTCATCAACATCCCAATGACGGTAAATGAATTCCCTAAATTCCTCAAGCTTTATCTTGCGGAGGTGCATCACCATATTCTCCTCGATATGTGACATGCACAAACGATGATCTGTTCCAGTCCAGACAGTAGCTATTGCTTTAGCCATTGAACCGTCGCCATCGGACATTGCTGAAATGGGTGCCTTCTAGGACATTGCCTCCAAAAATACATGAAGAAGCCACTGGTATGATGCAACTTTCTCATCTGACACAAGACCGACCCCAAACAAAACTGTGCTGCGGTGATGGTTCAGACCAACAAATGGAACAAACAAAAGCCTATACTTGTTAGATCGATATGTACTGTCGAACACCACGACACCAACAAAGGCAACATAGTCAATCCGAAATTGTGAATCAGCCCAGAATATGTTCCTCAAATGGCCTTCTTTGTCTTTTGTGTATTTGAAAAATAATTCCGTGTCTGCTTTTTTCTGTGCAATCAGATAGGTGAGCAAATATCTAGCGTCACTGCATTCTATCTTGCGCTTTTTTTGGATTGAAACATGGTTGTATAGATCTCGATCTATAAATCCAAGCTTGTCGGGACCTCCGGCATTCTTCTCCACTACATTCATAATCTGAAGTGTTCGAAGTCCACCAATAGCATACTCGATGACATCGGCCTTTTGTGCGTCAGTCATTCTATGATGAGCCGATAAGTAGGGAGTTGGGTCAGCAGAGACAAGTTATGCTTGTCCACAAAATTCTTGACGAACGAGAGGCCACTGCTATCTTGTAGCTCAACCTAAAAAAGAGTCGGACACCCACACCGAGAAAGACCCCTCGGTGTTCTTTTTCTTTCAGCTCTGTTAAAGTGCTTAAGGGCCCGCCATCCTTGTTTGCAGCACTTGTATGTCCTTCTATATGCATTTTGTTTCGGACCCGCACCCCTGTACTTCAGATCATCCTTTCTAACACCAAATCCTTTTTGTCTCGCATAGCCTAAGTAGAACATGTAGGCTTCTTCCTCAGTACGGAAAGTCTTATTCACAATCTCTATGTATTCCATACACTCATTCAGGTCTGCACCAGCCATGCCTTTATTATCAATTCCTTTACCTTGCATGTGTACATCATCCATGTCCATGCCATCCTTGCCTGCATCCTCATTATCCTTATGATCCATGCACATACCATCATTTGCTTTGGGGTCCATGGCGACGAAATCATTGTCCTTATCATCCATGCATTTGCCTTCGTTGCCTCTATGACCCATGTCCTTGTCATCCTTGCCTGTATCACCCAAGTTTTTGCCATCGTTGCTTTTATCATCCATGTCGTTATGCTGCCAGCGAAAACAGATAGTCAATGTTATGGATGGATATCATACGTTACCGAAATTATGCACTACTCTGCTTAAATAATTGATTTAATTTTTCATATTGGATTCATGTACCTAACTCAGTCCTTGAAAAGCTATAAGTAAATATGCCCTGACTAAATCCAGAAATTTGTAATTGATTGTACTAGCTCTAACTAATGATCTCCTAACTAAATCCAAAGTCGACGAGTCCTTCAAATGCCTTGATAGATCCAACCTGATAGATTAATTATCTCAAAACTCCATTCAAAATTATGTCCCAACAAAATCAAAATTATCTCCTAACAAAATCCAAAAGTATCTCCTAACTAAATCCAAATTATCTCCTAACTAAATCCAAAATAAGTCCAAACTCCATAGGAAATAATTATCTCCTAACTAAATCCAAAATATCTCGAAACTCAATTCAAAAGTATCTCGTAACTAAATCAAAAATAACTTTCTTTGAATCCAAATCTGCTGACAACTTTCTCATGCCACATAACCCTAACTAAGTCCATCAATATGTCCTAGCCACATCCAAATCTGCTGTAATCACCACCCCTCATCACTGCTCAATTTATCCTCTAATCACCCCTCATCATTCCAAATCATCTAACTTCCCGAACGATCACCCATCCTCCCACTCCCCCAGCCTGAGTACGCTTAACTTCCGGGTTCTATTCTCTCTCGTTTCCAAGTCTGCACTTGTTGTTTTCCTGACAATAGTAAGATGTCAGTCCTATTAACCTTGATGAATTTTGCTTGAGCATGAAGTGACACATTTCACTGTCTGAGTTTGAAACTATTGTTTTAAAAAACAATAATTATTTAGTAACACTAATATTTCTTGAATAATTAGTTTGACCATTGTTTGACCACAGTTTGACCAGATTTGACCAAAATTCAAAATAACTGAAATAATTATTTAGTAACACTAATATTCTAGAATAATTAGTTTGACCATTGTTTGACCAGATTTGACTAGTAATTTTTTCGATTTTTTCCACTCTAGATCTTAAAAGCACCGTAACTTTTTTTCTGTTAGTTTTTTGAGGATTTTGAAAATGTTTAACGGGGTTCCCCCAGTTAAATTCGGATGTAACTTTTTGAGTAGATGATTTTTCATATAAAAAACTTTTTAATCCGAGTTCGTATGCCAAAGTTATGCCCATTTTACAAATTCCTGAGAGATTTTGCAAATAAAGTCGAAATTCATATTTGTAAATTTTCCCAACAAGTAGACCACATATCACATGGGAAACTTATTTTATTTTATTTTTTTGACATTTCCATCATTTTCTTTTGTTTTTTCTAAAACTAAAAACGGGTCCATAGGGGGGGGAGTTTGAAAATGGCACCTTTAGTACCGGTTCATGCCATGAACCGGTACTAATGCCTCAAAACCCATTAGTACCGGTTGGTGGCACCAACCGGTACTAAAGGTCTAACCTTTAGTCCTGGTTGGTGCCACCAACCGGGACTAATGGGCATCGCACCCTTTAGTCCCGGTTCATGGCACGAACCCGGACTAAAGGGCCCAGGTGAACCGGGACTAATGCCTTAGCCGCACGAACCGGAATAAATGCTCACATTAGTCCCGATTCTTGACTGAACCGAGACTAATGTGAAAACTGCTCTGGACCAAAGCCCTGTTTTCTACTAGTGTAAGGAGAACATGTTCTCTGCTTTGACAAGACGTATCAAGAAACCGCCTCGCGTTATGTCCGGGGCCGGTTAAAGAAAAACGGTTCTAATGATTACCGGGCCGTGGCGTGATGTCATGCTGCCAAAACGCGTCAACAAATTAGATTTGTGGAAATATTATTCTCTCTACGGTGGTATGCGGAACTTATTTTGTAGGGTCGGGCACTATCCTTGTATTCAAACTCTTCCGTGGTGTATTCGGAGGAGGAACCCGCCTTGCAATGCCGAAGACAACACTGCGCGTCGGACTCATCGTCATTGAAGCCTGGTTCAGGGGGTACTGAGGGAGTCCTAGATTAGGGGGTCTCCGGACAGCCGAACCATATCCTTTGGCCGTATTGTTGGACTATGAAGATACAAGGTTGAAGACTTCGTCCCGTGTCCGGATGGGACTCTACTTGGTGTGGAAGGCAAGCTAGGCAATACGGATATGGATATCTCCTCCTTTGTAACCGACCTTGTGTAACCCTAGCCTCCTCCGGTGTCTATATAAACCGGAGGATTTTGGTCCGTAGGACAACATACAATCATACCATAGGCTAGCTTCTAGGGTTTAGCCTATCTAACCTCGTGGTAGATCTACTCTTGTAATACTATCAAGAACAATCAAGCAGGACGTAGGGTTTTACCTCTATCAAGAGGGCCTGAACCTGGGTAATACATTGTGTCCCCTGCCTCTTGTTACCATCCGCCTTGGATGCACAGTTCGGGACCCCCTACCTGAGATCCGTCGGTATTGACACCGACAGTAACCAACTCAATTAGCCACTTGTCCGTGATGTTGGAGAACATGAACTTACTTCACTTTTTCCTGGTACTACTTAACCACACAAAATAAAGACTAAAATAATTCCTAAAAACTCTGATATATTGTACGCCCTCACATTTATAATCTTTAAAATATGAACTAATTTAGCCAACACAATTAAGAGTTTATTGTTATTTCCCTACAGAGATACAAATATTTGGATCAAAATTTCATATTCTGCAAAAAAAAACACTGCAGTAAATATTATTCTGAGAAATTAGTTGACTTGCAATCTAGGACTACAAGTTAATGTCTTCCTTACTAAACCCAACCTAATTTCGGCCTAAAAAGGAATTTAATCCACTAGCCCAACTTATATGTTTTGAGCCCACCCTCTGGTTTCTGCCTGGATTCGCCACTGCACAAGGCCAATATTTTTTAAAGTTTTTAAAGGACTGTTTGCTGAAATTTGCTACTATTGTGTTACACATCTGCACTTGTTCATTGTTATGAAAACCCTGGAATACCGAAACCCTAGAAAAAAATACCCAGCTAGCCACCGATGCAGAAAACTTCCTTCAATCGCTGCCTTTGAAAATCATATCCAACTCCCGAAACGGCAACACAACAAGGAACAATGAAGTCGAAGATTACAAGTTAGGGTTTCTCACTTCACCTAGTCGCCAGGAGTCGCTAGGTGCTTGCTGACGGCCTCCCAATATCACTCCGCGCTCTTCTGCTCCAACCGTCGAGAGCGGCCAGGCGAGTAGGTGGCGGGGTCGCAGCGTGGTGGTTTGTGGGGAGGGTGGGGGTGAGGGGGGCGGGGGTGTGTGGGCGATGGGGGTGATGGCACAGACCCTATCCGTGTCAAGCAGAGAAAATAACGCCCCGTGGGTCCAGTTCGTAAAGAAACAACCAAACAGGCCCATATGCCGCTTACCAGTCACAAAGTAAAACCCTATGTTACTAATAAAAAACACAAAGCAAAATCCTTTTGTCTAAAAAAGAAAAACAAAGGAAAATCGTAAAAAAAAGATGGAAATCCTTTTTGGGTGAGTTCAGGTGAACGTGATGGTGAGAGGCCCAAGGAGGAGTTTTGTGCGTTTACAACACCTTTGTTTTAGAGGGAAAAAATGCACCTTACAATGTGAAATTACAAAATCGTTATTAATAAGTGCTGAAAATTCCTTATTTGTAAAAAATGTTTCTTTCCAGAAAAAACAAATTTCAATAATGGGGGTAGGTAATTGCGTCGCCTTTCTCGCCCCCCCCCCCCTTGCATATTCGGGCCATTTGCCGCATTTCTATGGTTGTAACCTCAAAAGTTCAAGATCTTATCCGGCCACCATGAAATCATAGCAGGGTATGGGATGAGTGCCCCATGTTAAGCTCTTTGGTCCATATATGTGCCATATGCTACCAACGGGAGGCTTGGCCTCGAAGCCGTTCTCTACGGCTATGATGCCCGTCTGCTATCGTTATAATCAATGCAAATTCGTGAGGGGCTAAAAATTCACTGGACCTGGTGTGGTGTCATCGTACAACCCCTAGAGGGTGTGGTAAAACATCGAGAGCGACATGCATTGTCCCTCACATAGGCTGTATGCAAAAGGGACCATATCGCATGTCGGATCAAGCCATCGAGAGAGAATGCGTCCGGCCTGTGAAAGGAGTGTGGGGCACGTTCCTTCATTTACCTCAAATCTCGATGTCACGTGATGTTAGACCTAGTAACCAAGGCATGGCTCATGCATCGCACTCAACTGGACCCACAACATGCATGTACACATGTCCACGTATGAGTCTAAACGGCGGGGATGCATGGTTCGGGGACTGGCATAAGTGGTGTGAGCCCAGTTTGGATCTAGCTACCAAGAGGTAATGCATGAGTCTAAACGTCTACCAAGAGGATGCATGGCCGGGGTGTACATCGGGAGAACCCTTCGTGTGTGGGCGATGTCAAGGTGGAGGGGCGCAAGGGGGTTCACCGGGTTCTTCCTTCGGGCTGGCTACGGGCACCTCCCTCGGGGATCTCCAAGGATGTACCAAGTCGAGGAGGTCATCCACAATGGGGTTGTGGTTGCTATCCTTTCCCACTTCACCAACCCCTTCGACGCATCCTACCTCCTCGGCCGCGTGTTCTGGTGTGGCTGCAAGTTCTTAGCTTTCACCACCCATAACATCTTCACGGAGTACGACAATGTCTTCCCCACCGACAAGCGCATGCACACTTTTTCGTGCCCCATCAACAACGCCGCGGGGAGCGGTGAAGGGCGCCCGGAGGAGGAGCAAGGAGGAGCCTGGTGGAGAAGCGGTGGCCATCTATCTATCTTTTTAGCTAAAAAATCTATCTATTTATATTTGTCTTGGTGTTATTCAAGTTGTAAGCGTACTATTAATTCACATTGTGGGCTTTGGTTGGCCCGAATTATGTATATTTATTATACAAAGTTTTACAGTGGTTGGGCTTTTTTGGAACCGTTTTAATCTCTGGCATTTTAGTCATAGGAAAAAATTGTCTGAAAAAAAGTCATAGGAAGAAAACCATCACGCGCCGCCCCTCTCATCAAATGCAGAACCGCCGCCGCCATCATCCTTCCCCTCACACATCGCCATTACAACCATGACATCTCCTCCCTCTCCTTCTCCTCCTTCTCGCGGCTGCAACTTTGCTCGTCTCCTCTTCCAGATCCCACCCCCTTCTTCCATCCATGCAAGAACCTCGATGGAGGAGCAGATAGCCGACGGCGAGAACGCCGACTTCATGGAGATCGCCGGCGGCGACCAGGTCAAGATGGCCAGGTTAATGGAGATCTGTTATTGGTTTAACAACATAAGGCAATTGAACAGGACGGCAATGGCCACTTTGAGGGAAATGACATCCAGGTTGAAGAAAAATATTTTTCCCCCGCCCGCACAACCGAGGCACGACATCAAGATCCTCTTGTGGGCGATGGAGCAGGCCAATTCCTCTAGCCTGTGGGACAGGCGCAGGTGGTGGGCGTTCAGATGCAGGGTAGAGCATCCACTAGATCAGGAACCCACGGTGCACGAGGTGCCGTTGCAGATTGTGGAGCCTCCAACCGAGTCAGAGATGACTCCGAAGCGCAACAGGAGGAGGACAGTGGTCGCGATATCGCTTCCCCGCCGTTCTCCATGCTTCCCTCGCCGCTCCCCTCTTCTGAACGGCGGCGGTACCGTTGTTTAGAGTAAGCTTCCCCACTCCTAATCTTCCTACTGCTCGTGCTTACAGTTGTGCTGGTAGTGATTGAGTACATGCTTTTGGGGGCTGGATTATGATGTATATGAACCCTAGGCTAAATTTGTACTGTTGTAGAGGTAGTATTTGATGTTCACCTTCTCCAAAAAATCATTATGTGTCTTTCTCTTATTAAGTGCTTGATACTATATTTGAACCTTTTTTTGAGTTGTTGATTGCTTTTTGGTAGAGCTACCAGCTCTTATGGAGATGCTCATGTTGTATGTCTTGTTCTCCATGATTTATACTAGCATTCTATGCAATTAGATGCCATGACAAGACATGTAACATATTTATTTATTGCCTCCAACATGCCATCATTTTACTACATTCATCTCAGCAAGTATAAATCTGTCAACTATAATACTTTGCGAATTTGCTTGATGGTTCCCACTAAACTATAAACCCCCTTTTGTTTTCAAAGGAAGCCACTGACATCCAGGTCCCACGGCAGTGATGCACACACAAATGCTCCCAGTCATGTGGCCCCTGGACCACTGGTCATCGTCGATGTCTAGCCAACCTCAGTGTGCCTCTACCAATAACAGCAGCCCTTTCTCTTATAGAACTATGCAACTTTGCTTGAAGGTTGCCACTAAAAATATAACTCCTATGGCCATGCTTCCTAAAAATTATTTGCATTATGTTGTCAATACTTTCATGCCATGACTTTTGTTTCTATGACAATTTTATGTTGCATGGTAAAATCTTGCTCTAAAGTGGCCAAGTTAATATAATTGTTTGATGTTAAAAGTAAGTTGCACTTGTGAGCTTGGTTTTTTTGCTTGCTGTAACCATCATGTCAACACTGTTTGTCATTATAACTGTTTTAGCATAACTGTAATTTTCACTAACTCCTAACCTATAACAGCAACTTTGCCATTCATGTTTCACAAGAAAAAAACTAGAGTTCACAAGGCTGGAGACCTGGAGTTGTGAGGCTAGGAGGCTGATGGCGCTGCTGCTGGCTGATCCTTATTCTTCCAGCTTTTGTTCCTCCTTTTCTCTATACTCATTGGATTCCTAGGCCACATCCCTATTTGCTATTAATGTATTAAGTTTATCCTTTGAATTTATTGTATTAGATTTGATGTGGAAGTACCTTAATCTCTATAAGTGAGATGTTGGTTCTGTGACCGATAATTTCTAGGTGCATGCTTAAATTCAATATTTAGGGATTCTTTTTGAATTGTTTGGATTGCTTAGCACATGTGTCACATGGTCAATATTTAGGGATTATTAACATATGAAAACAACAATTCAATCGCCTATGTAAATGTGTACAACATAATTTTCAAGATAAATCGAAACATGACACGTGCATATGCAATTTGTCAACAAGTCCAGTTGTAGTAGAAAAAGACAGCATGTGCACGTATCCAACCGTGCCTCCTACGACTTTGTTCCCTGCTTTTGTCGCCACATGTCTTTGGAAGTAAAAAATATATAAGGTGATTTTCTCATAATAAACCGTTTTGGAGAGAAATTTGCAACCAACCAAAAATATCTACTGCGTGCACCTTGGCCCCCGTGGGGAGATTGGATCGACTCCTAGATTATAGGGTGAGGCCATCGTGATAGTGAGAGAAGAATTCATTTTTTCGAGGGAAGGTAGGAATTATGTGTGGTTGCAAAATGGAGCTTATTGTAATCAAGGAAATTATTATTTAACAAAAATCTTGCTATTTTCAAGCTATGATAAAAATAACTAAATTGTTTTGGCAAAAAAAGTTGATTATGGGTTAGTTCGTTCTGTGGACAGGTACGTGTAGTGGTGCATGCTGTGGGCCCAGGTGGCTCTTGGTGCATGCAGTGTATCATGCTGGCTTGAGGTGCACAAGGTAGTAACCTGGTGAATCGGGGTGAAAGTCTTGTGCTAATTTCTATTTTGTGGTGTGTGACATATGAGTCTACCCGGGGGGAATGCTTGGCTTGGGGGCCGGTGTAAGTGGTGTGGGTCTACTGCGTAAGTGGTGCGCCACATGAGTCTAGACGGCGGGGGTGCATGGTTTGGATCGCGCTACCTTGAGGTAACACATCCGGTTTGTGCACTGAGTGCGGGACCGTTCCTCCGTTTTCATCCGTGCTTTCTCTCGGGTCAACAGAGAACAATCCAAACGAGCATGCTAGGTCCCGGCCTTTCTAGGGTCCCATGTGCCATATTCGGGACAGTTGCCGCATTTCTAGGGTAGTATCATCGGGAATTCACGATCTATACCGCGGCCACATGAAATCATAGTAGGGAATGGGGCAACAATCAGATGCTAAGCTCTTTGGTCCATATATATGGGCCATGTGCCACCAAAGAGAAGGGCCGCCTTGGAGCCATTGTACATTGAGAGGAAAAGAGTCTGGCCTATGAACGGTGTGCGGGGCCTGCCCCTTCATCTGCTTCAGAACTCCGTGCCGCAAGATGTGGACCCTAGCAACCAAGGCTCGTCCCGTGCGTCGCACGCCAACTAGACCCACACCATGCATGCACGCGTGGCCAAGTAGACACTCACCGGTCAACCTTGACAATGTACACAACACGCATGCGCGCTCATTAGCCATCTAGCCCACAACCATGCACACCTCGGTTCATTGGACCTCCGACACGAGTCCCTTCCCTCGGCATGCCAGGTATGTCAAGCAACACGCGACTACACATATTGCACACCGAGATACGACGTCATTCACTAGTGCCAGCAAACCTGTGCACCTGAGCATCTCTACCCATGGTGGACACTAGCGCATGGTTTGGATCGAGAAGCCTAGAGGCACATGATGTCGGCCCGATTGGCTGGGGGTGCATGACATGGGTCGAGATGAAATGCTTGACATCACATGGATCCACATTCCCCTACCCAATACCAGACGGCGGGCATATACCAGAGGAATCCAAGTGGTCGCTGACGAAGCTTGGAAGCCATGTGTTATGTGCATGCTGAATTTCAATATTTAGGAATTATTAACATACGAAAACAATAATTCAAGTGTCTATGTAAAGGTGTACAACATAATTTTCAATAAAAATGAAACATGACACGTGCACATGCAACTTGCCAACAAGTGCACTTGTAGTACAAAAAGACAATATGTGCACGTATCCCACCATGCCTTCTACAATTTTTGTTCCATATTTTTTCGCCACATATCTTTGGAAGGAAAAAGAAGAATGTGATTTTCCCATAAAAACCGTGATGGCGAGATGGTTGCAACCAACCAAGATAGATAGTGCGTGGAAGTTGTCCCCCGTGGGGGGATTGGATAGACCACTCCTAGATTATAGGGTGAGGCCACCGTGAACGTGGCCGTGGGAGGGTGAAGAAGGATTCATTTTTTCGAGGGAAAGGAAGTAATTTTGTGGGTTTAGAAAAAGGAATGCACCCCTTTTTGAGGGACAAAAAATGCACGTTATAATGTGTAATTAATGAAATTCTAATTTAACAGAAACCTTTCTATTTTCAAGCAATTTAAAAACAACTTACTTTTTTGGCAAAAAAATGTTCATAATGCGATAGTCCATTTTTTGGACACTTACGTGTGTAGTGGTGCATGTTGTGGAAATTGGGGTGGAAGTGTTGTGCTAAGCTATTTTGCGGGGTGCGGCATATGAGTCTACACGGGGAATGGTTGGCTTGGGGGCCGGCGTAAGTGACGTGGGTCTAGTGTCTAAGTGGTGCACCACGTGGGTCTAAACGGCGGGGGTGCATGGTTTGGATCTAGCTACCTTGAGGTAACATGTCCAGCTTGCACAATGAATGCGGGCCCGTTCCTCCATTTTCATCGATGCTCTCTCTCGGGTCAACGGAGAACAATCCAAAAGCACATGGAAGGTCCCGGCCTTTCTCGGAGCCCGCGCTTGCCATATTCGGGACATTTGCCGCATTTCTAGGGTAGTATCCTCGGAAATTCAGGATCTAACTTAACTGATTTTCTCTTCATAGCTACAGAAGCTAACTTGACAGCTCTTATTCGCTCAGCCTGTGGTACATTCCTAGGAGGCCTTTTTGTCTTCATCACCCCTTTGGCCTGTTATTTACTGCCCTTACTGGAGTCTTTCCTGGAAAAGTTGAAAAACGTCAACACATGTCACGACCCCGACTCGATGTCACATCGATCTAGCCGGTAACACCTCATATCACTTTGCGGCCTCACGCACGGTATCCCCACGGGTGTCGTCTTACCTTTTCCCGGGACCGTTTGCGCCTTTTGGCTCACGTATATGATAGTGTCGCTAGCATCCATATGATAAGGAGCCCGGGCTGACATGACTAGTCGTAAACCCAAAGTGGCACAGACTTACAGGGACAGGCATCCATGACCCAGCTTCGAACGTGTCGGTCATCAGCAAGTGGGTCCGGGCTGTAGCACTGGGCTAGCAGGACTCCGGTAAACCGGGCTGTAGCGGGCTAACAGGACTCCGGTACTCAAAGTGTGACATTTCCCCGAGGGGACAGACACGGGAACAAAGAAGGACACATGCCGGCCAGCCTAAGTGTTCCAGAGCAGTAGCAAGCTACCATGGCTCAGCGGTAACACAAGGAGACATTTCCCGGTAAGAGAGGCTACTAAAGATAAACAACTAGATAGTCAGATCCCACACATAACACTACACATTACACGTACGCATAACATGCAAGTATGTGCTGTACAACATGGCATCACAGCATAACTCAACAATTATATAGATAAAGGCTCAGAGGAGCCATCATAGCATTTATTGCAAACAGGGGTCACAAGACCCGTCATACAGAGCATACAAGCAACAAGCGGAAGCATTACATGTCTGGGTACAGACATCTACAAATGAAAAAGGCTGAAGAGCCTGACTATCTACAACATCCGATCAAGATCGTAGCTGAGGTACTAGCTACTAGTCGAAGTCCACGAGAACACTAGTAAGACCGAAGTCTCTGCTGCAAAAACGTAAATAAAGCAACATGAGTACAAAGGTACTCAGCAAGACTTACATCAGATCCTATCATACATGCATTTGTATCAAGAGGGTAACGTGGGGTTTAGTTGCAGCAAGCCAGCTTTGACTCTGTGGCTATCCTGTTCTACGACTACCAGAAACTTTTGAGGTGAAACAACGAACACGAGTCCACTAATCACCATACAATACACTACTATGGATTCATCCCCGTCTCCCTACGAGAAGGCCATCCATAGCACTCACACTTGTCTTGAGCATTTTAGAGTATCCACTTCAAGTTGTCTATGTACCATGTAAGCATCCAAGAAGTCCATAACCGCGGACCCGGCTATTCGAATAGATCATGTTAACCCTGCAGGGGTGTACTTCTTCACACACGCTCTCGCCACTTACCGCCATGTACACGTCATGTATCTCGGCAACCTTCAAGCGGAAGCCTGGCGAGGGTGTCGGCCACGACCTGACTAACCACACAAGACTCTAGTCCAGGTTTATCGCCTATTCGGGTTCCATCCGCAAGGAGATCCGGCCAGGGTGTCACTCACGGCCCCAAACGATGTGAGCAGGGTTCCCGAGCCCACCAACCGGGTGCCACTCGGTACACCGTGCCACGTGTGCCTAGTCTGTCCCAAGCCCACCCTGCCGGGTGCCACTTGGTAGAAAAATAGCACTACCTACAAACACCAGAAACTAGTTGCGACTCCTGGACAGAGACCAAGTTGGTTAATAAGTCGAGAGGGGTCGAGTTACCGGAACCCAATATGTGGTAGTATCGAGTCATTGGACAACATACACAGAACTCAGTGCTTAAGGACGGTTCCAGTGAAACAACCCACCATGTACTCCTACATGGCCTCTCACCGCTACCTTTACCAAATCGTGTTCACACACTTAACTCTCAGCAATCAGGACATATCGTGACACTCCAATTCATTCCAAATGAACCAGACCTGACACACTCTAAGCAATAGCAGGCATAGCATGGTAGGAACACATCAGTGGCTTCAATCAACTCCTACACATGCTAGTGGGTTTCAACTATTTACTGTGGCAATGACAGGTCATGCAGAGGAATGGGTTCAACTACCGCAGCACAAAGTAGCAGATGAATCGTTGTTGTCCTAATGCAATAACTGAGAGCAGGAGCGAGAGAGTAGGGTTTTATCGAAATGAACAAGGGGGTTTGCTTGCCTGGTAAATCAACAAGGGAGGCACCGCTTCACAGACAGGTACTCTGGAACGTCTCCGGAGCAGGACCTATCGAGAAGGAACGGTGCCGGCAATCAATACACAATCATATGCAACAATATGATGCATGAACATGGCATGTAGATGTGATGCTGTTGAGCTAATGCAACTAGTGTTCAATTGGTTTGAAGTCCATTTGAACCAAAGGTTCAAATGCATTTCTAAATTAGGTCTCTTATATATGCCATAATGTGTTTTCCCATATTCAGCATGTATAAGTTGGTTTTTCATGCATGAAACTAGTACAGATGGAAAGATTGCATTTTTCTGATAATTTTTCATATATAAATTATTTAAATCTGAGCTACGGTTGAATTGTTATGAATTTTTGAAGTTTAAATCAATTTCTGGATTTTCTGAATTATTTTAATTCCAGAAAATAAATAATTGCGTCAGCATGACGTCATCACGACGTCAGCGGTCAACTGGGCTGGTCCAGGTCAAACCTGACGTGTGGGACCCACACGTCAGTGACAGGGGGTTAACAGGGGTTAATTTAATTTAATTAAAAGGTTAGGGGGGGGTCGGGCCCACTGGTCAGCGACCCTGGGGGTCAAACCCGGTCATCTCGCCGGCGTTTAGCCGCCGGCGAGGCCGAGCGCGGCGGAGGAAGTGCATTTGCACGTTACGGCCACCAAACGGGAGGCGGAGAGCATCTACGAGCTCCTGGGAACGAGCCGCAGCTCTTGGTGGTGATGGTTGAGCTCGGGGTGGCCGGAGACGTCGCCGGCGACGACTTTGGCGGTCGCCGGAGTTCGGGCGCCGATGAAACGGCGCCACCGTGCACGGGAGGAACAACGGGTAGCAACTACGCGTTCTGCAGGCTCCCACAAAGCCAACGGGCATATGCACGGGGCCGATTGGCCACCGGAGCCTCGTCGGCGACGAGTTCGTGCGGCGGTGTGCTTCGGGCATCATGGGAAGTGGTGCTACAACGAGCGCTGGCCGTGGGGATAGGGGGAAACGACGGAGGAGCTCACTGGGAGGTCGAAGCGCAGCTCGGTGGGCCTGGGGACGACCTAGACGGCGCGAATCGAAGACGAGGTCACCGGCGGCCGAAGGTTGAAGAAGAGCTCGGAGTCGACGCTGCAGGGCTTCCGGCGGGGCGTGGTTCGGTGAGGGGGTCGAGGACGACGTCGCGGAGCTCGTGGGCATAACCGAGGGGCGAGGGGGTGGCTGTGGCCGTGGTGGTTCCCGTCGGCGGCGGCGGCGGTTTCGGGTGAGAGAGAGGGAGCCAGAGGAGAGGAGGAGGGCGAGGGAGAGTGAGAGCGGTGCGGGCAGCTGCGTGGCGACGTCCGGGGCGTTCCAGGCGACGAGGAGGAAGCAGGAGGTGGCCAGGGAAGCAGGAGGTGGAGGCGCGGCGGTGCGCGCGCGTCGGCACGCGCCGTTCCCCTGTCGGGGAGGAAGACGACAGAGGAGGGGCCAGGTGGGTTGGGCCGCCTCCTGGCTGGGCCGGCCTGCTGCTGCTGGGCTGCGCAGGGGAGGAGCCCCAGGTAAGCCCCTCCTTTCCTTTTATTTCTGTTTTCTATTTTTTTCTGACATTGTTTGGATTTAATAAATATATTAAATCATTTAATTTTATTATGCCAATTTTTGCAGGAGCTGGATATATTATTCCAGAGCTCTTTTATAAATGGCATAATTTTTGGGCCATATTTCATATATATAGAAATATATTTCCAATGCAAATATTTATCGAATTAATCCAAATGGCCAAAATAAATGTCCATGAGCTCCTAAAAATATTGTTTTGATTTTTATCTCTGTCCAATATTTTTAGAGGGCATCATGAGCATTTTCTTGGACCCTTTTGGAGAAATTTTTATTTGGGTCATTTTCAAAAATGATTCTGAGGGTTCCACCAATCCTCATTTCAAATTTAAATGAAATTTAAATATGATGCACAATAGCTAGCTAGCCTAGGTCATACCAGACTAGGGATGTGACAACTCGCCCCCACTTGAAAGAATCTCGTCTCGAGATTCAGGGGTCGACGGAAAGAAAGCGGGGTACTCCAGTCGAAGACGATCTTCTCGCTCCCAAGTAGCCTCTCTCTCGGAATGATGAGACCACTGAACTTTGAGAAACTTGATGTTCTGACGTCGAGTAACACGCTCTGCTTGATCAAGAATGCGAACCGGGTACTCTCGGTATGTGAGGTTATCTTGGAGATCAAGCGTTTCGTGGTCCACTCCGCGGATAGGATCCGAGAAGCAACGCCTGAGTTGAGAGACGTGGAAGACATCATGAACTCGAGAAAGATGTGGGGGTAGTTCCAACTGGTAGGCAACCTCTCCTCGTTTAGCGAGAATGCGAAAAGGACCAATGTAACGAGGAGCCAACTTGCCCTTGATACCGAAACGATGGGTACCCTTCAAAGGAGTAACCCGAAGGTAAGCTTGGTCGCCAATTTCATAAGTCATATCCTTATGATGACGATCATACTGACTTTTCTGACGAGACTGGGCTGTTTTCAAATTCTCACGAATGATG
This sequence comes from Triticum aestivum, assembly GCF_018294505.1. NCBI lineage: Eukaryota > Viridiplantae > Streptophyta > Magnoliopsida > Poales > Poaceae > Triticum > Triticum aestivum. The sequence continues at coordinate 63,006,452 of NC_057812.1, forward strand.
CGAACTTGCTCTTCTGCCTCCTGGATCATATCCGGTCCAAAGAATTGTCTTTCACCGGTTTCTGACCAGTTCAAAGGTGTTCGACATCTTCGTCCATAGAGAACCTCAAAAGGAGCTTTCTTGAGGCTGGATTGGTAGCTATTGTTATAAGCAAACTCGGCGAAAGGAAGACATTTCTCCCAATCCATACCGAATGAGATAACGCAAGCTCTGAGCATGTCTTCGAGAATTTGATTGACCCGTTCCACCTGACCACTCGACTGAGGGTGGAAAGCGGTACTGAAGGAAAGATGGGTTCCCATGGCAGTTTGGAAACTCTCCCAGAAATGAGAAGTGAAAAGACTGCCACGGTCTGAATTGATCTCTAGTGGAACACCATGAAGTGACACTATTCGAGAAATATATAAGTCAGCAAGCTGACTAGCAGTGATACTCTCTCGAACAGGAGGAAGTGAGCCACTTTGGAGAGACGATCAACGACTACGAAGATAGCATTATTCCCTCTCTTGGTCCTGGGAAAGCCGGTGATGAAGTCCATACCAACTTTATCCCATTTCCATTCAGGAATAGCTAAAGGCTGAAGGGTGCCAGCAGGTCTTTGATGCTCTGCCTTAACGCGACGACAAACGTCACATTTAGCAATGAACTCAGCGATTTCTCTCTTCATCCTAGTCCACCAGAACCTCTGGCGTAGGTCCTGATACATCTTAGTACTACCGGGATGAATCGTGAGAGGAGATTCATGCGCCTCCTTAAGAATCAATTGTCGCAGATGTTGATTCTTGGGAACCACCAAGCGATTCTCAAAGAAAACAACACCACGATCATCCATAGAGAAACATCCACCAACTCCCTTCTTAATGTTTCTCTTGATCCGGATAATCCCCCGTATCAATGTTCTGGGTCAGGATGATCTGATCCTCAAGGGTAGGTTTCGCCACCAAGGTAGAAAGGAATCCGCGAGGAGCAATGTGAAGGTTAAGCTTACAGAATTCCTCATGGAGAAGTGGTTGGCCTTGCTGCAACATGAGATTGTTGCAATAGGATTTACGACTTAGAGCATCAGCCATGACATTGGCTTTGCCTGGGGTGTAGGTAATCCCTAGATCATAATCTGTGATCAACTCCAACCAACGTCTTTGCCTAAGGTTCAGATCCGGTTGGGTGAAGATATACTTGAGACTCTGGTGATCGGTGTAGATCTCGCAACGTTTACCAAGGAGGTAATGTCGCCAGGTCTTGAGTGCATAGACTACGGCTGCAAGCTCTAGATCATGTGTAGGATAATTCTCCTCATGTGGATGCAACTGTCGAGATGCATAGGCAATCACATGACGATCCTGCATAAGAATGCAACCTAGTCCCTGTCGTGAGGCGTCGCAGTAGATAATAAAGTCTTTAGTGAAATCCGGTGGCACAAGTATGGGAGCAGAAGTCAGGCGTCTTTTCAGTTCCTGAAAACTGTACTCACACTGTGGGGACCACTCAAACTTTTTATCTTTCTTGAGAAGTTCCGTGAGGGGTTTGGCTACTTTGGAGAAGTTTTCAACAAAGCGGCGACAATAGCTGGCTAGACCAAGGAAACTCCTAACTTGTTTCACGGTCTCAGGTGGAGTCCAATCGAGAACGGCTTGAACTCTCTCGGGATTGACAGCAATGCCCTTACCAGAGATTACGTGGCCTAGGTAGGTCACTTCTGGCAACCAAAATTCACACTTGGAGAACTTGGCATAAAGGCGGTGTTCTCTGAGTTTTTCTAAAACAAGTCTAAGATGTTCGGCATGCTCTTCCTCGTTCTTCGAGTAAATAAGAATATCATCGAGGTAAACCACGACGAACTTATCTAAGTACTCCATGAAGATCGAGTTCATCAAGCGGGAGAATGTGGCTGGGGCGTTGGTTAGGCCAAAGGACATGACGGTGTACTCGTACTGGCCATAACGAGTGACAAAAGCTGTCTTGGGAATGTCCCCATTTCTGATCTTGATTTGATGGTAGCCTAATCTTAAATCCATCTTGGAGAAGACTGAGGATCCAGCGAGCTGATCATACAGGTCGTTGATCCTGGGAAGCGGATACTTGTTCTTTATCGTGACCAAATTAACGGGACGATAATCTACAACCATCCGGTCCGTACCGTCTTTCTTCTTGACGAAGAGGACGGGGCAAGCCCAAGGAGAAGAACTAGGACGGATGAAACCCTTTTGCAAGGACTCATCGAGTTGTTTCTTAAGCTCGGCTAGTTCTAAGGGTGCCATCTTGTAAGGTCTCCGGGAGATTGGAGCTGTTCCTGGGATAAGATCTATGACGAACTCTACATCTCTGTCAGGTGGAACACCTGGCAGTTCCTCTGGAAAGACATCCGGAAAGTCACGGACTACCGGAATATCTTCAAGGTCTGGAAGAGGGCTGGCATTAAGAGAATAGAGCTGACGCTTTGCAACTCTAGTGGAGACGGTGACTATCTTGCCAGATGGGTGTGTAAGTTGAACAGATCTTGTGTAACAATCAATCTTGGCATGATGAGCTGTCATCCAGTCCATACCCAAGATGATGTTAATATCTGAGGACTTGAGGGCTACAAGTGATGCAAGGAATACAAGTCTGTCAACAAGGATTTCGTTACCATGGCTTACACTAGAGGTTTGCCATTTGATCCAGGAGTTTGGATGACTAGCGGAGTTGGCATATCACAAAATGACATGTCGTGCAAACGAGCATAGCCTTCAGAAATGAAGGAGTGAGATGCTCCAGTATCGAATAGAACTGATGCTGGGTGACAATTGACAAGGAGTGTACCAAGAACGACATCTGGATCATCATGAGCGTCTTTAGCTGAGACGTGATGCACACGTCCACGTTCAGTGGGGGCTGACTTGACACTGATCATCTTGCGTGATGGCTTAATACAGCCAACAGTCTTCTCGGGCTGGGGTGGAGCATAACTAGTCTGAGAGCAGTCACGTGCATAGTGTCCTGGCTTCCCGCATGTGAAGCAAGTCCCTGAGGTTGGACGGGGACCCGCACTGACAAGCGGTCTACCAGTAGGCCTGGGTGGAACATACGACTGAGCTGGGGAAGGCACCACATGAGATGACCTCGGTGTATAACCGGAAGGAAGAGCGGAGTTTGGAACCCAAATCCGGCGTTTCTGGGAACTAGAGCCAGAGGAAGATCCCAAATCACGGGTGTGCTTACGAGACTCCTCGTAAGTGAGTTGAGCTGTCTCTGCATTGATGGCCTTGTTCACAAGGGCTTGGAATGTATCACAATGATGCAGGTGAAGATCACGACGCAACTTGGGGTTGAGACCCTTCCGGAACCTAGCCTGCTTCTTGGCGTCCGTGGACACTTCTTCTGTGGCATAACGGGCGAGGTTCTCGAACTCTCTGCTATAAGCATCAACAGCCATCTTACTCTGGGTGAAACTACAGAACTCTTCTCTCTTGCGATCAATGAGGGCCTGGGGAATGTGATGCTCACGAAAAGCCTCAGTGAAATCCTTCCAGGTAGGAATCTGGCCAGCTGGAAGCAAAGCCTCATAGTTCTGCCACCAAAGACTAGCAGGACCTTCCAGGTGGTATGTGGCATAAGTGACCTTGTCATCTTCAGCTACGTTCGCAGAACGCAGCTTATGGGTGATGCTACGGAGCCAGTCATCTGCATCGAGTGGCTCGATGGAATGATGAAAAGTAGGTGGGTGCAAGCGAATGAAATCATGAATGGTAGCAGACCCTTTGAACTGATGTGCGGTGTTCTCCTCGATACGTGCCAACAAACGGTTAGACTCACGCTTGTTCCTCTCCATCTCTAGCATGAACTCTGTCAACGAAGGCTGGTCGGGAGGATCCTCATCCCTACCATCTCCATGGTTCTGGCTACGAGCAACGGAACTTCGCTTAGCTGATGACATCCTGAGAACGAACCAAGGACGGAATCAGCATCAACTATGGACTGTAGAATGTAGGACAAGGAATTAGTATCACTCGAACTCCTAGGGAAATTCCGGCAGCATAACGGCAGTAAAATGCTCAGAATGAGACATCCTGCTAAAAATGGGGTAGTAACATACTCATCATCACCACTCAAGGTTCTGAGATAGTACTAAACAGACTACACCGGAAGTACTCAAAACTGGGGTATGACTCTGATCAACCAATCCTATGGGACTACGGAGTAGTAACACGTGATCCTGATAGACGGAAGAGAAAGCCTAGTTCCTTAACCCCGTAGGAAAGATAGGATGACTCAGATCAGAAGGCCATGAGGTAAAGGAGTAAAAGAGCCTTACGTTCCTTCCCACAATCAATTCCCTTACATAACTAAAGAATTTCTAGACTCAACTTCGACCAGTTTGGCTTGGTAATCCTACAGGCAGTCAGGCTCTGATACCAAAGCTGTCAGGACCCCGACTCGATGCCACATCGATCTAGCATGTAACACCTCATATCACTTTGCGGCCTCACGCACGGTATCCCCACGGGTGTCGTCTTACCTTTGCCCGGGACCGTTTGCGCATTTTGGCACACGTATATGATGGTGTCGCTAGCATCCATATGATAAAGAGCCCGGGCTGACATGGCTAGTCGTAAACCCAAAGTGGCACTAACTTACAGGGACAGGCATCCATGACCCAGCATCGAACGTGTCGGTCATCAGCGAGTGAATCCAGGCTGTAGCACTGGGCTAACAGGACTCCGGTGAACCGGGCTGTAGCGGGCTAGCAGGACTCCGGTATTCATCGCGTGACATTTCCCCGAAGGGACAGACACAGGATCGAAGAAGGACACATGCCGGCCAGCCTAAGTGTTCCGGAGCAGTAGCAAGCTACCAGGGCTCAGTGGAAGCACTAGGAGACATTTCCCGGTAAGAGAGGCTACTAAGAATAAACAACTAGATAGTCAGATCCCACACATAGCAATACACATTACACGTACGCATAACATGCAAGTATGTGCTGTACAACATGGCATCACAGCATAACTCAACAACTCATATAGATAAAGGCTCAGAAGAGCCATCATAGCATTATTGCAAACAGGGGTCACAAGACCCATCATACAGAGCATACAAGCAACAAGCGGAAGCATTACATGTCTGGGTACAGACATCTACAAATGAAAAAGGCTGAAGAGCCTGACTATCTACAACATCCGATCAAGATCGTAGCTGAGGTACTAGCTACTAGTCGAAGTCCACGAGAACACTAGTAAGACCGAAGTCTCCGCTGCAAAAACATAAATAAAGCAACATGAGTACAAAGGTACTCAGCAAGACTTACATCAGATCCTATCATACATGCATTTGTATCAAGAGGGTAATGTGGGGTTTAGTTGCAGCAAGCCAGCTTTGACTCTGTGGCTATCCTGTTCTACGACTACCAGAAACTCTGGAGGTGAAACAACGTACACGAGTCCACTAATCACCATACAATACACTACTATGGATTCATCCCCGTCTCCCTACGAGAAGGCCATCCATAGCACTCACACTTGTCTTGAGCATTTTATAGTATCCACTTCAAGTTGTCTATGTACCATGTAAGCATCCAAGAAGTCCATAACCGCGGACCCGGCTATTCGAATAGATCATGTTAACCCTGCAGGGGTGTACTTCTTCACACACGCTCTCGCCACTTACCGCCATGTACACGTCATGTATCTCGGCAACCTTCAAGCGGAAGCCTGGCGAGGGTGTCGGCCACGACCTGACTAACCACACAAGACTCTAGTCCAGGTTTATCGCCTATTCGGGTTCCATCCGCAAGGAGATCCGGCCGGGGTGTCGCTCACGGCCCCAAACGATGTGAGCAGGGTTCCCGAGCCCACCAACCGGGTGCCACTCGGTACACCGTGCCACGTGTGCCTAGTCTGTCCCAAGCCCACCCTGCCGGGTGCCACTTGGTAGAAAAATAGCACTACCTACAAACACCAGAAACTAGTTGCGACTCCTGGACAGAGATCAAGTTGGTTAATAAGTCGAGAGGGGCACTTACCGGATCCCAATGTGTGGTAGTATCGAGTCATTGGACAACATACATAGAACTCAGTGCTTAAGGACGGTTCCAGTGAGACAACCCACCATGTACTCCTACATGGCCTCTCACCGCTACCTTTACCAAATCGTGTTCACACACTTCACTCTCAGCATCAGAACATATCGTGACACTCCAATTCATTCCCAATGAATCAGACCTGACACAACTCTAAGCAATAGCAGGCATAGCATGGTAGGAACACATCAGTGGCTTCAATCAACTCCTACACATGCTAGTGGGTTTCAACTATTTACTGTGGCAATGACAGGTCATGCAGAGGAATGGGTTCAACTACCGCAGCACAAAGTAGCAGATGAATCGTTGTTGTCCTAATGCAATAACTGAGAGCAGGAGCGAGAGAGTAGGGTTTTATCGAAATGAACAAGGGGGTTTGCTTGCCTGGTAAATCAACAAGGGAGGCACTGCTTCACAGACAGGTACTCTGGAACGTCTCCGGAGCAGGACCTATCGAGAAGGAACGGTGCCGGCAATCAATACACAATCATATGCAACAATATGATGCATGAACATGGCATGTAGATGTGATGCTGTTGAGCTAATGCAACTAGTGTTCAATTGGTTTGAAGTCCATTTGAACCAAAGGTTCAAATGCATTTCTAAATTAAGTCTCTTATATATGCCATAATGTGTTTTCCCATATTCAGCATGTATAAGTTGGTTTTTCATGCATGAAACTAGTACAGATGGAAAGATTGCATTTTTCTGATAATTTTTCATATATAAATTATTTAATCTGAGCTACGGTTGAATTGTTATGAATTTTTGAAGTTTAAATCAATTTCTGGATTTTCTGAATTATTTTAATTCCAGAAAATAATAATTGCGTCAGCATGACGTCATCACGACGTCAGCGGTCAACTGGGCTGGTCCGGTCAAACCTGACATGTGGGACCCACACGTCAGTGACAGGGGGTTAACAGGGGTTAATTTAATTTAATTAAAAGGTTAGGGGGGGGGTCGGGCCCACTGGTCAGCGACCCTGGGGGTCAAAACCGGTCATCTCGCCGGCGTTTAGCCGCCGGCGAGGCCGAGCGCGGCGGAGGAAGTGCATTTGCACGTTACGGCCACCAAACGGGAGGCGGAGAGCATCTACGAGCTCCTGGGAACGAGCCGCAGCTCTTGGTGGTGATGGTTGAGCTCGGGGTGGCCGGAGACGTCGCCGGCGACGACTTTGGCGGTCGCCGGAGCTCGGGCGCAGATGGAAACGGCGCCACCGTGCACGGGAGGAACAACGGGTAGCAACTACGCGTTCTGCAGGCTCCCACAAAGCCAACGGGCATATGCACGGGGCCGATTGGCCACCGGAGCCTCGTCGGCGACGAGTTCGTGCGGCGGTGTGCTTCGGGCATCATGGAAAGGGGTGCTACAACGAGCGCTGGGCCGTGGGGATAGGGGGAAATGACGGAGGAGCTCACTGGGAGGCCGAAGCGCAGCTCGGTGGGCCTGGGGACGACCTAGACGGCGCGAATCGAAGACGAGGTCACTGGCGGCCGAAGGTTGAAGAAGAGCTCGAAGTCGACGCTGCAGGGCTTCCGGCGGGGCGTGGTTCGGTGAGGGGGTCGAGGACGACGTCGCGGAGCTCGTGGGCATAACCGAGGGGCGAGGGGGTGGCTGTGGCCGTGGTGGTTCCCGTCGGCGGCGGCGGTGGTTCTCGGGTGAGAGAGAGAGAGAGCAGAGGAAGAGGAGGAGGGCGAGGGAGAGTGAGAGCGGTGCGGGCAGCTGCGTGGCAACGTCTGGGGCGTTCCAGGCGACGAGGAGGAAGCAGGAGGTGGCCAGGGAAGCAGGAGGTGGAGGCGCGGCGGTGCGCGCGCGTCGGCACGCGCCGTTCCCCTGTCGGGGAGGAAGACGACAGAGGAGGGGCCAGGTGGGCTGGGCCGCCTCCTGGCTGGGCCGGCCTGCTGCTGCTGGGCTGCGCAGGGGAGGAGCCCCAGGTAAGCCCCTCCTTTCCTTTTATTTCTGTTTTCTATTTTTTTCTGACATTGTTTGGATTTAATAAATATATTAAATCATTTAATTTTATTATGCCAATTTTTGCAGGAGCTGGATATATTATTCCAGAGCTCTTTTATAAATGGCATAATTTTTGGGCCATATTTCATATATATAGAAATATATTTCCAATGCAAATATTTATCGAATTAATCCAAATGGCCAAAATAAATGTCCATGAGCTCCTAAAAATATTGTTTTGATTTTTATCTCTGTCCAATATTTTTAGAGGGCATCATGAGCATTTTCTTGGACCCTTTTGGAGAAATTTTTATTTGGGTCATTTTCAAAAATGATTCTGAGGGTTCCACCAATCCTCATTTCAAATTTAAATGAAATTTAAATATGATGCACAATAGCTAGCTAGCCTAGGTCATACCAGACTAGGGATGTGACAACACAGTACTAGCAAATACCCGACTTCTAGAGCGGACATGTAAGTACATACACTAACTTCACTGGTTTTTCTCGTGCACCTTTGTCATCGTTCTTTTTCTTCCTCACAGTATTGACATTTGGAGCGCCCTTGCATTTCCTGTAAAAAATGAAATAGATGAATCTGCAACCAGCATTCGAAAACATGTTTAAGTACACACAATTGTGCTAATGCCCACTTGTTGCGTAATCCTCTTCTGCAACCTCCAATGGTCTCTTCCTCACTACTAGGAAAAGGGCTATAGGATTGACACTAATGGCGCACCAAGGAAGTGGTGCGCCACTACTATATACTAATGACGCACCAGGTGGAGGTACGCCATTAGTGTGGAAGACACTAATGGCGCACCAGACAAAAGGTGCGCCACTAGTAACATTTTTTTTTCCATTTTTCAAACATACTAATGGCGCGTCCGGGCAAAGGACGCCATTAGTAGTTAGAACTACTAATGGCGCACCGGCGACAAAGTGCGCCAGTATTTTTTTTTTCTTTTTGCCAAAACTACTAATGGTGTAATGGCGCACTGTAATTTGACTACTAATATTTTGGCGCCAGTAATTTGTTTAAACTAGTAATGGCGCACTGTGCAACGGTGCGCCATTAGTATAAAAATTAATTTTTTAACTTTTTTGCAAAACTACTAATGGTGCACTGCATTAGAAAATCGTGTGTCCTTTGGATTTACCGCACGTGAAAAACATGTGTGCATGAACAATTGCAGCATTTATCGGGACGAGCACGCGGAGTCTACCATATGTCCGGTGTGCGGCGTCGCTCGATACAAGAAGAGGAAGAAAGCTCCTCGAAAATCGGTGTGGTACTTTCCGATCACTCCTCGTCTGCAGCGGTATTTCGCGGACCCCAAGGTAGCAAAGCTCCTGCGTTGGCACGTGGATAGGGAGGAGAAGAAGTGGGAAGATGACGGAAATGATCCGGAGATAAATAAAAAAGACAAGATGCTGAGTCACCCTAAGGATGCGAGCCAGTGGTGAGGACACTCGATCTCGATCCCCCTCCACCGCCGCCGACGAGCACCCGGCCCCCGCACCCTCCGCCGCTCCACCGCCGCAAACGGGCACCCCCCGCACCCTCCCCCGCTCCACCGCCGCCGCCGATGATATTTTCAAGTAACAAATTTGAACATATTTTTTAAAAAATTATTACTGTTTTTATAAAAAAATATTAGTGTTATGATTTAAACAAGTTTGAACATATTTAAACACAAATAAATATCAAACAGCATTTAAAATGCAAAAAAAATATTGCGGAGCCTGGGAATGGAACCCAAGACCTCCTGGTGTGTGTGCTGCGTGCTGACCAATCGGGCTAGTGGGCGGGTTCTGATGTGGATTGGGTTAGGTGCAATATAACCTGTGCTCGAACTGTAATAAAAAACATTCTAATGGCGCACCGCTGCATAGTGCGCCATTGCTATCTAAAAAGAAGATCTCTAATGGAGCACCGAGGAGTGGTGCGCCATTAGTAAGCTATCCTCCCTCTCCCTCGCTAGATCCCCTTCGACCCTCTCACCCTCGCCACCAGATCCACCCGCGCGCTGCCCCGACCCACGATGCCACCACCCTGACCCTCACCGGACTCCACCCCCGCCGCCCACGTGCCCCCGCGCCCCCACCCCCGCCGCCCCGACCCTTGCCGGACTCCACACACCCGCCGCCCCGCGCCCCCGCGCCCCCACCCCCGCCGCCCTCGCGCCCCCGCGCCCCCACCCCCGCCGCCCCGACCCTCACACTAGGGTTCCTCGCCCCACCGCCTGCTCCTCTCCTCCACCTCAGACGAGCGAGCGCCTCTTCCGACCCCTGCAGCAGCCGGCAACCTCGGCCCTGACGCACGCGCCCACCCCGCCGGCCCCTGCCGTCCTTCGCCTCCGGTCTCCCCAGCAGCAGCCGGTGACCCAAGGATGGTGCCGTGACCATCGTCGCCACATCCCGCCGTCTCTCGCTGCGCATGGCCGGCGGCTGCTCTCCTTCGACGCGCTGCCTGTGGTGAGCCCCTCTTCCTTACTCACCTCCATGTTCCTTGTTCATCTCTCTGTTCCCTGTTCCTCTCTTGTCCATGCTGCTATTTACATGGATCAATGGATGTTGGATAGATAGATGTGTGTTGATGTTAGGTAGTAGATGGTTTGCTTGATGGTTGGTTGAATTGTGCTAGTTGCTTGCTAGATGGATGGATGAATGGTGCGAGTATGTAGACATCTTTTGCTACTGTGAAGGGTCAGTGCTAGTTTAAAGGGTAGTAGTAATTCGTTCCCTTTTGCTTCTGCCTGGTGCTAATTTGCTGCTGTTAGCTTTGTGTGGCTTCTTATTATTCTCTAAACCGTTCTTCAAAGCAGGCTTTGCATCGCTTTAGGTAGTTTTCTCCATGTTTTATCAAGTGACATGTTAACAGCTTGCTAGTTTAGGATACATAATTAATGCCTTTAAATGGTGCACTCTGAAATGCCTTTAAAAATAACCTTGCTATTTTAGGATACATAATTGCAGAGAAATAATCACATCAATGCATTTAAATGGTGCACTCTGTAAGAAATTAATAACCTAGCATCACAATTTAGAAATACTCCTGCTACTCATGTATGTGCCGCATGAGTTTTTTTTGGTTTTGTTACTGCTAGGTAGGTTGATAAGGAGAACTGCATATTTGACAGGCACAATGTCCTATTTTTTTAGTAGGAGCACATTTTACATATAGTTTGGTGTACTAGCTCAGATACTGGTTCAGATTTTGATGTGCTTGCTTGTTACTGTAAGTGAGTTTATAATTGCACCCACTTGCTCGTCCTCATATTTTGTGTAGCCATGCAATTTATAATTGCACCCACTTGCAGCAACTAGCTGGAGTAGATTATGGCAAGTGAAAGCAACAAATTCTCTACAATTCGAAAGCTCAATATCCTTGCAGTAGGAAGAGCTTGGTTTAACTGAATTTGGACTTGGTGCACTAGCTTGGCAATTTTGCTTGCTTGCACCGCTTGAGTAGTTCTCCATCTAATGTAGTCGATAGATGTTGTCAAGTGATTGTGTCATGGTTTTGGTTCTGTTTTTAAAAAGGAAAGCCACTTGTTCAGGCTTCAAGAAAATATTTTCTCAGAATATTACTGCTAAGCCCAAGCTTGTTAATCAGCATGTACATTTCTGTCATATATTGCTAATGTCTACTCAGATGTGTGCTTGCTATTGTCACCTATCTTTTTTTCTTCTACATGATATGGAACCTTATGATACTGCACCAATAGCCTTTGTGCATCCAAGTTATCAAACTACGTGAACTAGAAACAGAAATAGAGAGAATTGATCATTACTTTTCTGAACTGTCGCAGAAGCCTCAGTAGTTCTTTCAAGTTCGTACATTGAAAGGCTTGTTTCACAATTTCTGAATTACTTGTGACGCCTCTGAATTACTTGTGATGCCTGTTATCATGCATGTTTTATGATCTGTTGTAAGGGTACTAATTGGTCTCTTCTGCTGCTTATCAGAGATGGCGGGAAGCAGCCACCGCCGCTCTGCGACACCACAGTACGAGTTGGATGCTTCCGAGTTCTTCACTATCATACTTGGGACTTCAGTGTCATCCATGACGCAGGTATATAAAATGAGAGATCTCCCCTTCACCCATCTCATTATGATATCTGTTGTTTGCTACAACACTCATTGTCCCAAACTGCAGAGGCTGCCTGACAGTTTTATGAACATGCTGATGGGTGAAGATCCGCCAAATAATGTGAAGCTGCGACAGGTCGGCAGCAGGTTTCGTAGGCTATGGGATTTGGAGTTGGTGATCAAGGAGGGCCACATGTACTTGTCTCGTCGGTGGGAGAAGTTCTACCGTGCCTACGACCTGCGGCTGGGGTACTTCCTTCTCTTCGGGTATGACGACGACGCCACCATGCTCATCATGAAGGTGTTCAACGCGACTATGTGTCGCATGCGCTACGCTGAAGATTATGATGCCGGTACGTTCTGCCTCTTCTTATTCCTCTACATTTGGCTTTGTCTCACATCGATTGTTAACGGTCATTGTTGCCTTTGGACAGGTAATGGGAGCAGCAGCAGTGACAATGGCTACAGCCAAAGCAGCAGCGACTATGGCTGTAACGAAAGCAGCAGCGATTCTGGCTGTAGCGAAAGCAACAGCTATTCTGGCAGCAGCATAGACAACAAGAAGGATGATCCGGACTGGAGTGCGGGAGAAGAGGAGCAGAGTGGGGATGAGGAGCTGCAGGATGACGATGGGCATCAGGCTGAGGATGAGCTAGCGCTGGTGGTGGCTGACCAAGGGCAAGAGATGGTGCTGGCTGACCATGGGCAAGAGATGGCGGTGGCTGACCATGGGCAAGAGATGGAGGTGGCTGAGGATGAGCTAGCGATGGTCGTGCCTGAAGGTGGCCTCGCGATGGTGGTGGTGCCTGACAATGACCACACACCGGTGGTGGCGCCGACGATCCCACAGCTGGGCGACATGACCACGCCAATTGAGGTAGAAGACTACATCCCACTACCTCCACCACCTCCACCGCCTCGCCGCTCTTGGCGCATCATACTGAGGAAGGAGAAGGAGAAGAACAATGCATGAGAACTGAACTTTGTCAGGTTTGTCAGATCTCCAAAATGATATATATATATATATATACTTAGTTACCTATGTTATCTCTAATATGCTTAGTTTCCTATAGGTTAGCTCCAAAATAACTTATGTTAGCACAAAATGATCAAGTTTACATAATAAGCTTATAGTCTTTTTCTTATTCTTCTTCTTTTCCAAAATGACATAGGTTAGCTTCATTTTACCTAAGTTGGCTCTAATATACTAACTTAGAGCTTATATGCTTAGTTTCCTATAGGTTAGCTCGAAAATAACTTATGTTAGCACAAAATGATCAAGTTTACATAATAAGCTTATAGTCTTCTTCTTATTCTTCTTCTTTTCCAACATTCTTCTTATTCTTCTTCTAGTGTTCTTCTTCTTCTAGTATTCTTCTAGTCTTCTTCTTTTTCTTCTTCTAACTTCTTGTTTATCATTTTGCAGATTTGATTTAATTCACAGAAGCTTGCATGGATGGAGTGCTTCTTTTCCATTTGTGTTTTTATTTTGTATCAATGTGAAACTTTTGTGAATTGATGGATAAAGGTGTTGGATGAACAATGTGAAACTTTTGTAATATGTAACGATGGAACTATGCGTTGGCTATGTATGTATATATGATGGAACTTGTGTGTTGGCTATGATTGTTATATGGATGCTTGTTGTATATATATGTGTTGGATATCTCATAGGTGAAATAGTGACCTGAGATTAAGAAAAAAAATTAAAAAAATTGTTACTAATGGCGCACTACCATGTGGTGCGCCATTAGTATAGCAGACACTAGTGGTGCACCGTGAGCAAAACTGATGGCGCACTGGATGGTGCGCCATTAGTATACTAGATACTAATGGCGCACCAGTGGTGCGCCATTAGTAAAAATTACTAGTGGCGTGCTACTAATGGCGCACCAGTGATGCGCCATTAGTAGGCAAAGCTGGTGCGACATTAGTAGGCCTTTTCCTAGTAGTGCCTAGCCCTCCTCAGCCCACCATCTTCTGCATCTGAATCTTCCTCTTCCTCCGCATCTGAATCTCCCTCTTCTTCTGCATCTGAATCTCCCTCTTCTTCTGCATCTGAATCTTCCTCTTCTTCTGCATCTCAATCTTCCTCTTCTTCTACATTTGAATCTTCCTCTTCTTCTGTATCTGCCTCTGTCTCTTCTTCTGTCTCTGCCTTTCTCTCTTCTTCTGTATCTGACTCTATCTCCTTGTGCTGTTTGATTTTCTTGATTTTTTTTCTGCGTAAATTGAAGAAAAACATGTGAACACTCTTCGGGAGAACATATTAACATTGTAAGCATGTATGGAAATGAACAATGATATTAACATGTGCACTAACTTCGTTGCATTTTTTGAATCTTCCTCTTCTTCTGTATCTGAATCTGTGTCTTCTTCTGTCTCTGAGTCTATCTCTTTTCGCTTCTTCCTCCTTATGACCTTTGATTTCCTCGATTTGTTCCTGAGTAAATTGAAGAAAAAGAGAGAACATATTAACATTGTAAGCATGTATGGAAATGAACAATGAGATAAACATGTGCACTAACTTTGTTGCTTTTTTTCCCTCTCATCTACTCACGCCTGGATTTAATCCTCTCGTTCGATTCTTTGGTAGTTGGTCTCCCTTTTGAAACTATTTTCATTGGATTTTCCATGTCATTAGTGCAGCATTCGCGAGCAGCAGAGAAGTATGCCGGCGAAGGAACAAACGATTTATGGCCTTCATCCAAATCAGTTTTTTCTCCATCAACCAATATACTCTGGAGGAGCTCCATCACCTATTCTGACTGTGAATTGCTAGCTGCGCCTATGAATAAAGCGTCACTAGCCATGTTGTGTAGTTGATGATACTTATTCATGTGATCAGACCATAACTGAGTATTCGCAGTCCTCGAAGAAGGGAACTCTGGCTTGGCATGCATTGTCCATCTTTTCTTGACAATTTTTGTGGAAATGTGCGTACACCAAGATGATCCAGAACGCAGAATATATGTGCGCATGGGTAATCCTGACTTTCCAACTTTTTATATTTACAAGCTGCATCATCCAGTCTTGCTCCTATAAACAGACAAGTCACGTGATATATAAAATCCATAGGCTTAATATCCACGCCTTGTGCATCCAACTCCTCACTATCCTTACCTTCCAAGTGATTGGGATCCTTATCATCCAAGGTTTTGGCATGGAAGTCCACACCATCCTTGCCTTTCAAGTCATTGGGATTCTCAGCATCCATGTTTTTTGCATACAAGTCCTCAGCATGTTTACCTTCCAAGTCATTAGGATCCTCAGCATCCAATTTTTTGCATGCAAGTCCTCAGCATCCTTACCTTCCAATTTATTGGGATCCTCAGCATCCAATTTTTTTGCATGCAAGTCCTCACCATACTTACCTTCCTTACCTTGCAATTCTGTAGCATCCCTGCCATATGGGACTTTATCATATGGGGCTTTGCGCAAGACTCCAAACATGACCAAACCATCACATGCTACCCGGTCCATGACCTGCCAATTTGTCCTTCGACAATCTGATGCTTTACCTTTGGAAACATCACAGTTGTATAAATATAAGAGGCAGCAATCTGCAGAGGGTGTGCATTCAGCTTAGTGAAGGGGATCGTATGTGTTGCTACTGCGTCTAATGTTGCTTCATTCTTACGCATTATGGATACACAGTGCTCAACATGCTACAACAAATCAACAAGCTGCATCTTCCTCTTTAGGTGCACATGAAGCCTTGAGTTGAGAGACTCACTCATGCGATTACTCATCATGCCTAGGAAATATCTACCCTTTGTGTACGCAGCAGCCCATTTGTGTCGCAGCTCGTACATCCTGTTAACCCATGACGACCTCTTCCCCATTGGTTTTATTTTGAAACGAACCTTATAAGCCTCCCATATTTTCTCAAACTCATCAACATCCCAATGACGGTAAATGAATTCCCTAAATTCCTCAAGCTTTATCTTGCGGAGGTGCATCACCATATTCTCCTCGATATGCGACATGCACAAACAATGATCTATTCCAGTCCAGACAGTAGCTATTGCTTTAGCCATTGAACCGTCGCCATCGGAGATTGCTGAAATGGGTGCCTTCTGGGACATTGCCTCCAAAAATAGATGAAGAAGCCACTGGTATGATGCAACTATCTCATCTGACACAAGACCGACCCCAAACAAAACTGTGCTGCGGTGATGGTTCAGACCAATAAATGGAACAAACAAAAGCCTATACTTGTTAGATCGATATGTACTGTCGAACACCACGACACCAACAAAGGCAACATAGTCAATCCGGGATTGTGAATCAGCCCAGAATATGTTCCTCAAATGGCCTTCTTTGTCTTTTGTGTATTTGAAAAAGAATTCCGTGTCTGCTTTTTTCTGTGCAATCATATAGGTGAGCAAATATCTAGCGTCACTGCATTCTATCTTGCGCTTCTTTTGGATTGAAACATGGTTGTATAGATCTCGATCTATAAATCCAAGCTTGTCGGGACCTCCGGCATTCTTCTCCATTACATTCATAATCTGATGTGTTCGAAGTCCACCGATAGCATACTCGATGACATCGGCCTTTTGTGCGTCAGTCATTCTATGATGAGCCGATAAGTAGGGAGTCGGGTCAGCAGGGACAAACAGATGGTTATGCTTGTCCACAAAATTCTTGACGAACGAGAGGCCACTGCTATCTTGTAGCTCAACCTAAAATAGAGCCGGACGCCCACACCAAGAAAGACCCCTCGGTGTTATTTTTCTTTCAGCTCTATTAAAGTGATTAAGGGCCCACCATCCTTGTTTGCAGCACTTGTATGTCCTTCTATATGCATTTTGTTTCGGACCCGCACCCCTGTACCTCAGATCATCCTTTCTAACACCAAATCCTTTTTGTCTCGCAGAGCCTACGTAGAACATGTAGGCTTCTTCCTCAGTACGGAAAGTCTTGTTCATAATCTCTAAGTATTCCATACACTCATTCAGGTCTGAACCAACCATGCCTTTATTATCAATTCCTTTACCTTGCATGTGTACATCATCCATGTCTATGCCATCCTTGCCTGCATCCTCATTATCCTTATCATCCATGCACATACCATCATTTGCTTTGGTGTCCATGGCGACGAAATCATTGTCCTTATCATCCATGCATTTGCCTTCGTTGCCTCTATGTCCCATGTCCTTGTCATCCTTGCCTGTATCACCCAAGTTTTTGCCATCGTTGCTTTTATCATCCATGTCGTTATGCTGCCAGCGAAAATAGATAGTCAATGTTATGGATGGATATCATATGTTACCGAAATTATGCACTACTCTGCTTAAATAATTGATTTAATTTTTCATATTGGATTCATGTACCTAACTCAGTCCTTGAAAAGCTGTAAGTAAATATGCCCTGACTAAATCCACAAATTTGTAATTGATTGTACTAGCTCTAACTAATGATCTCCTAACTAAATCCAAAGTCGACGAGTCCTTCAAATGCCTTGATAGATCCAACCTGATAGATCAATTATCTCCAAACTCCATTCAAAATTATGTCCTAACAAAATCAAAATTATCTCCTAACAAAATCCAAAAGTATCTCCTAACTAAATCCAAATTATCTCCTAACTAAATCCAAAATAAGTCCAAACTCCATACGGAATAATTATCTCCTAACTAAATCCAAAATATCTCGAAACTCAATTCAAAAGTATCTCGTAACTAAATCAAAAATAACTTTCTTTGAATCCAAATCTGCTGACAACTTTCTCATGCCACATAACCCTAACTAAGTCCATCAATATGTCCTAGCCACACCCGACTTACACTTCCTTTCAATCGTAATCTCGTCACAACTTTCTGAAAACATAAACCCTAATCCTCACATGACATATCCTAAATCCTAACCAAATCCGATCGAAATCTCGTCACAACTTTCTGAAATGATAAACCCTAAACCTCACATGACATATCATAAACCCGAATCAAATTCGACCCCTATTGGTGCTATATGCAGAAGGGACAAGAAAAGATTTGAGATGGCCAGGCACTTACAGCGAAGATCTGACGTGAAAAAGTTGATGCACGTCGATGAGGATGATGTGGCCTCTCAGGTCAGGGAAGGTGGCGGCCGCTGGGGGAAGGAGTGATTAGCGGCTCGTGGGGTGACTTGCGATGGAGGGGGGAGCGGTAGGAGCAGGAGGGGTAGATACGGCGGGTGCGATCGGCGGCGATCGAGGGCGCCCGAGGTTAGGGCTCGAGAGGAGGGGAGAGGAGGAACCGCTCGAACCGAAATTCAAAAGAGTACGCACGTCGATTGGACCTCTATAATGAAGTGCTTTATTAATGTAATTAATTTAATCAAAAAATTTAGGACGGAAATACCCCTGGACCTAATTGGGCCAATTAAAGGTAAAAAAATTAGGTCGAAAATACCCTTGGGCTAAAAAAGGCCCAATTATTCTCATCTGTTAGATCGCCCATATAATACACGTGCTCTGGTGTATTATAATGCACTGTCAAATTTCCCTTCCTAAATTATTATTTTATGGAGTAGAAGTGTTTCTACATTGCATGGAGAAAGAATTGAGTTAATAGGGTAGGTTGGAGGGAGCGGAGACAGGCATAGCTCACAAGATGGAGTGGTGACCTAAGCGTTAACGATGGCTGTCAGAGACTGTCATAGAATTAAGAAGCCAAAGAGGGGAGTGGGGAACGAATAGCGAGACAACACACGGGAGAGCCTATATAGACGCGTGTGGAGTGAAGTAGGAACACACAGCCGACATAGTAACTGACTTGCAATAATCGGCTGTCGGCGAGTTAGCGCGTATCAATCACCATTAAAGGTGTGTAGCAACAACGATTTATTTTCTCAATAGAGTGAGTCGACTCCAATCGACAGGAGATGATTCGTTGCAATCCGTGATACATCTTCTGAAGGTCCCTTTTTGCCATCTTCAAACTTGTTGTCCCCATCTTATCCATACTCTGTATAGGTCCGCCATCTAATCATGTACATTTACACTGATGGTTTTTACACACAAATGAGCTTAATTCGTTTCACCAGATACAACAGACCAAAGCAAGTTATAATTAAATTTGTAATAATCTAGAAAAACATCTAGAATTACAATTAGATGCCCGATGCAACACAAGCTAAAAAGACTTTCAGAACCAATCTGTAATACTGACCATGCAGTGCAATCTGTGTTGGATATCATGAAGCAAAATATCTAAGTAATACTCTACATGATAGAGGCGTTCTCCTCCTGTCCTCCTACTTTCCCCTCCTCACGCATCTAGGGGAAGATATGGTTGATGTAGGGCGGAAGCAGAGGCTCTCCTGAACAGCAGCGTGCCTGAGACACTGGTTGAATCGGCATGTAGCCGGCAAGATGACGAGTTGCGTCACTCGAGGTCGAGGTCGTGCAAGGTCGCTGTTCCTCAAGGACGAGATGCCTGCGTGATATGGAACAATATATTGCAATTGGCAAGCCTGCTATTTTCCCCAACTTAAATCCTACCCTCTGGTCCTCACCCTCTCATCACGGATACCAGATCGAGAGTAACTGAACCTATCAAAAATAGGGGATGCATGGAAGGGGGAGAGACACATACCAGTAGAGGATTGACATAAGATCGCGGGTGAGATTTTCTGACTAGATCACAGGGACATCTAATGTCGCCATCGCCATGATCGCTATTTTTTCGTGCGAGATTTGGAGTTTGTAGCGATCCGGGCGGCTCGATTTCGACAGAGATGTGCTAATTGGCGACTCACTCCAGCGTCAGGCCCATGGTTGCCATTTTCCATCATCTCTCTCTCTCACTGTGTGTACGGCAGTGACCTCACCCGACGATCCACATCTCAAGGTCTAGCCGAGATTGGGAGGGGTGTGTGGGGGCACGGAGCAAGGTGGGATGCGGGTCGTGACGTGGACACGAGGGGGTGGGGCACGACGGTGGATAGAGAGCCATATCGCGACTGTCCGTTTGGCATCGGACGTCAACCCGCATCAGTGACCAAGAGACCTCCAATTTTGTTACGAGAATAGCGGCCCACACAGGAGGTGCATCGCACGCCAGTAACAACCAGTGTATGCCATCAGACGGCCGAAATCGATGGAGGCATGAGAGAGCTGGAAAAGTGCTCGGTTATAATGTTTCTAAATGGCTAGAGCAGAACTGGTCATGGATAGAATTAAGTGAAGGGAATTAAATTAAGTTAGTGACCAACGGAATTAAATTAAGTTAGTGACCAACAAAATTAACTTAAGTTAGTCACCATGGGTTAAATTAGCACTAAGATACAAAGGCGGTTGCCGCCATTGTCCCTTGATGCTGGCCTCCCATGGTGGCATTGATCGCTGGCTCATTTAAAACACGAGTTCGTTGATTTTGTGATAAAATTGAGGGTTGAGAGTGAGCGGGATGGGGGAAAAGTTGGTATGTTCAGTCATCGCTGCCTAAGTGAAATAATTTCCTTAAATTAAAAATGCAGGGAATTTCCTTTCACTAGAGATGGCTTTGTAGAAAATTGTATGAGAGGGCGGTTCATTTATTTTCATCATGTCATACAATTTTTTTGGCAAGGATAGGAGGGTAAATGCCTTGGTTGGTTGATTCAAGAGTTAATAATGGGCACTATGGCGTATGAGTTGCATGCCCAACAAAAGACATTATATTTTTGTTTCATGGCAATGCACGGGATTCAACTATATGTTACAACATGGCAATGGCTCAGTAGAGATGGGGTCTTCCTTCTTGGATCGAGGGGCGTCCTGGGCGACACATGCCTCGTCCCCCTTGATGGCGTTGGCGGATCAACACAGACAAGAGGGGGTGTGTAGGATGAGGGCGAGTTGGGTGATTGGCGGGGGACTTCTCCTAGGTTGTTTGTGTCGAAGTAGAGTCTCAAGGAGAAAATGTGCCATGACGAAAGCGAGGTGGGCTTCATTCGATTTTAAAAGAGAGGGCTCCAGCAAGAAATATCCCGCTACAACGGGAAAACGAGTGAGAAGGGGAGGGTCAGGAAAAGGAAATGGTGTGTCCTAGGGTGCAATTGTTGTGTTGGGACCGCGTGTTGGAGATAACATGACGGATAGTTCGGACAACTATTGACGTCCGAAAATGGCATTATTGCAAAGAGTGACTTGAGGCTGTAGCAAGACGAGGTCAAATTCATGATTACATGTCACCATTGGATGGCTCTCTTCAAGCCGATCGAAATAAATATATAGATGGTCGAAAACGGAGTTCGGATGCAAAAGTTATGACAATCTTATAGATGCTCGTATTGACACCGGATTAAATAATGGCATGAAACCTAATTAAGATGGCCTCAGATGGAAAAAATTTGCAACTGCAAAGTTCTTCGTCTCGTTGAAACGAACGATTTTGATATAAAAATCGTCCAAATCTGAGGTCGTATGCAAAAGTTACAGCCAAAACCATGCGCTGCAGCAATGTTTGGCCGGATCATCCGGGCCGGGGTCCAGATCATTCAGGGAATCGAGGCACCAGAACAACAGAAGGTTTGTGATGAAACTGGATGATCTGGTCCAGTCCCGGATGATCCAGGTGGAGGCCGGACAATCAGGTAGATGTCCGGACGTCTGGACAGTTTTTTTCGAAAGCAGATGTTAGAAAACAGCCCGAAACTCCCCTAGGATGACCTCAAATCGAAAAGTGTTAAACATGAAAGCTGTGCGACTCGTCGAGATGGTTGATTTTTATATAAAAGTCGTCCAAATCCAATGTCGTACGTGGATTCTAGAGCCAAAACAGTGAGCTGCTGCAAGAAAATTGGGCTAGGCCGGATCATCTGGGCCTTGAGCCGGACATCCAGGCCGGAGGTCATGAATAGTCTGTGTTTTGTTAGAATTTGATGATTTGGATGGCTAGGCAAGTCCTTTTCTTGTACGGGAAGTACATCCGCCTCTTATATAGACAAGAGGTGACGGCTGATTGAACAACAACACAAAATCGATCAAATCTATCTACCACTTTTACCTTTACTTTTATCTTCTCCCTTATTCTTCTTCTTCCTCGTTCTTCATTCGTTCTTCTTCATTGTAGGGCGGCTAACCTCGAGGCCCTAGGGGCGATCAGGTCGCCCTAGGGCAGCCCATAGCTGTCGCGCACCCTGACGGGGTCCCTCCCGGGCGTGTGGGGTTTCGGGTCTACAAAAGCTCCCGCGGGATTGTCTTTCGTACCGCGCTTTCAGATGGGTCTCCTTTGATGTGAGCTGCGGTGCATCACCCCCGGCGTTAGAGGTATACCATGACGTGTTCGTGTGCGAACAAGAACCACATTTTTCCTCCACATATGAACTGGATTTGGGGAGCCCGGACTGTTCAGACAATTGGATTTTGGGAAGCTGGGCTCCCGTTTATGTCTGAATATGTTCGAACTTATGACATATGAGAGGGAAATAATCTTCGATCTTGGGGACGACTTTAAACATTTGTATGATTCATACCAGTCTTGAGATTTGGGGGGCCCGGGGCGAAATAAAATCTGGGGCCCTCAATATAAACATTATATAGCAATAATAATGAATACAAGATTTATAAAGTGCTCACATTAGCTCGTATGCCCCGTCGTGCAACGTGATCTGCCGGATTGCACGAGCATGATCCTCTCGTTACAGTATGTTGCTCGAATGATAAAATCAATTCATAGGCGACATGAGTGAAAAATGGATAAGCAACTATGCTAGCGTCTCCTCCATCCAACAACTAAAATATTTTGAGTTAGTTGAAGCTACAAGATTTGCTAGACGTTTTTAGCGTCCAGCGTGGCACTAACCTCTCGTCAAATATGCGCGTGAGAGCAAAATCTTGTTGGGATGCCCTGCAACACTTCATGCATAAACACAAAGGGAAACCCTTGGATCAAACGGAAAAGGAAATCCACATTGGCGCTCGCTACTAGCGCCCACGTTGTACATGCCCTAATTAACATGTATACTTCCAAAAGCAATATACATGTGGTGTAGGTACTGTAAAAACAATGTGATTTTAGTTAGTAAATGAAAACAAAGAGGCCGCTCTCTCCTTTAAAAAAAGATGTGATGAATGAACAATGTAAAGTACGCAATCTGTATGCTAAAGTAAATTACTTAAGAGATACTCCCTCCATTCCTAAATATAAGTCTTTGTAGAGATTCTACTATAAACTACATACGGATGTATATAGATGCATTTTAGGTGTCGATACATTCATTTTGTTCCGTATGTAGTCCATCTAGTAGAATCTCTACAAAGACTTACATTTAGGAACGGAAGGAGTACTTAATTAACAATATCCCTGTGTGGGAAATATGTTACTGCAATACGGAGCCCCTGGGATAGATTGGATCGGCATCGATCATCAGACGATTGGCGCTCGACGGTGAAGCCGTTGGACTGGCGTCTGACTCCGGCGGCCGAGTATGTGCGCGTCCAGCGATCCAGGACTGGGAATAGAGATCGCCTCGGCTTTGAGTAAGCCATGTTAGGAAAGAAAAAATTAGTACTACGCGTTGGGGGATAAGAATCAGCAGGCTCGGCAACTAGGGATCGGAGAAAGGCAGCGTTTGCCCGATCAAAGGAATGTTCGCCTCTTTTTTAGGAATGAAGGTTGCCTCTGCGTGATCGAAGTGTTGCTTTTTTTTTTTGAGGATAATCGAAGTGTTGCTGCTCCCCTCGCCTATCTCTCTCTTGCCAATGGCCCATGGGCTACCTGCGCGTCTGGGGAGGGGCCCCAGGATTTTGGGGGCCTGGGGCGGGCGCCCCGGCTATTTTGTATGCACTGTAGTCCATAGTAATGCAAGGCGTTCTACTAGTTTCTATTGGAGGAGTTGATTTCAGACTGCTCGAAGCTAATCTGTATACCTTGCAATTTAGCTGTTTGGGGGACTGGGAAAGAGCCATGCAAGAGGGGCCCTGGAATTTCAGAGGGCATGCCGTCGTTATTACTCCGTATGATGGAATAACCCAGCCGACCAGAGTCAAGCTTGACACCATAGATATTTGGATTCAGCTCCATGATGCTCCAAAGCTATATGCACGCTTGGTGCCTTCTTTGGCTGCTAAGGTTGGAGAAGTACTTCATGTTGAGAGATCATCGTACGATTTTGTGGGCAACTTCTTTCGTGTATGGGTTAAGATCAATGTCTACAATCCCCTCAAGAATGCAGTGTCACTTATCAGGAACAAAGAGAGACAGATCTATAGGGTAAAATATGAGCGCCTCCCGGATTGGTGTGCGGTGTGCGGACGCTTGGGTCATGTATTCAAGGAGCATGGGGATGGAATCCACCCAAAATCTGCTTTAGTTTTCAGCGACCTCCGTGCTTCTTGGACAATGCAGGCTGGACGTGGCCCCGGTGGCGGACGTGGACGCCGCGGAGGATGCAGAGGGGGCAGATCGGGGAACCAAGATGCAGGAAAGCACTCCAATGCGACCAATAAGCATGGCCAGGAGTATGATCTAGAGGATACAAACGATGATATGATAACAGATGACCTGAACAGGAAGAGAGGGGACCGATCAGACCCTGACCTCCGTGCTTACCCTCGGGGGCCAGAGCAGGCTCAAGTTCATCGGGGGAATGAGCTGGCCATCGTTCCAAGTGGTACCAACGTGGTTAGCCCAATACCAGTCAGGGACAGAAGCGCACCAGGATGGAAGATGGAGATAGAGATGCTCAAAACAGTCTAGTGAAGAATTTGGCGGGCTCCTTCGAGGAGCGCCGCCCGTCCCAATGAGTGCCCTATGCTGGAACTGCCGTGGTGTGGGCAACGTCGCGACAGTCCAAGAACTTCGCGAATTCGCGAGGAAGTTTGCCCCTGCCCTCCTTTGTATTGTTGAAACACAGATAGAAGGATCGAGTGTGGAATCTTTAGCAAGTACTTTGGGTTATGACAAATCTTATGCAGTTAGTAGTCAAGGTAGAAGTGGTGGATTAGGGCTGTTTCGGAATAATGAAATAAAGATTGAGGTTTTGGGTTATTCTTGCTACCATCTTGATGTGTCTGTGGAGGAACCGGGATGTGATGTATGGAGATTGACATGTGTCTATGGTGAGACCCAAACCCACATGCGGCATCAAACATGGACAGTCTAAAAAATTATAAGTACTTTGAGCTCGCTGCCATGGTTATGCATGGGAGATTTCAACAAGGTTTTACGTACGGACGAACACGTTGGGGTTGGACAACGCAGCAATGCACAAATCCAAGCCTTTCATGAGGCTACTGTCGTTTGCATGCTGATGGATTGGATATAAAGGGAGATTTTGTACTTTTGAGAAGAAGGTGTCTGGAGGTACATTTACCAGATGGAGGCTAGATAGAGCATTGGTCAACCCGCAATGGATGACACGGTTTCCTTTGGCGAGCCTGGAACATCACACATCAGCAACTTCCGATCATGGGCCAATCTTCTTAGATTTTGGGCGCTCTGATGATTCCAAACCAACAAGAACGTTCCGGTATGAAGCCATGTGGGAGAAACATGAAGTGTTTGGAGGAGTTGTGAGTTCAGAATGGGAAGGAGGGGGGCCGATCGAGACTGTTCAACAACTTCAAGAGAAACTCGCAAGGGCGGCGAGAGGGATAACTATGTGGAGTAGGAAGTCCTTTGGGAGCGTGAGGAAAGAAATAAAGGAGCTGAAACAAAAACTGGAGGAGCTACGAAGCGATCCTCTTCGGTTGGCACCGACACACAATGAGCTCAAGATTAATGAGAGGTTAGTTGAGCTTTATCATCGGGAGGAGATTATGTGGAGACAGCGGGCACGCATAGAGTGGCTATCTTTGGGGGACCGGAATACAAATTTTTTTCATCTTCGTGCTAGCTTAAGGAGAAAGAAGAACATGATGCGGGCCTTGGAGAATGCATTGGGAGTGCTAGTAAATGACCCCGCCGAGTTAAGGACGATGGTTAATGACTTGTACCAGAATCTTTATACGTCTGAAGGGGTGCACGGAGTTGAGGAGGTTCTACAGCATGTCCCACGCAAGGTTACAGCAGCGATGAACAATGACCTATGTGCTCCTTATACAAGGGAAGAGGTCAAATCAGCACTCTTCCAAATGTTTCCAACAAAGGCTCCCGGACTTGACGGTTTCCTGCATAGTTTTATCAAAAACACTGGGATGTGTAGGGATATGAAGTTACATTAATGAGACTATCCTAGTGCTCCTGCATAGTTTTCCTGCATTGAGGATTGTGAGAGGAGAGGAGAGCCCCGAATGCATTAATGAGACTATTCTAGTGCTCATTCCAAAGGTGAACAACCCAACCCTTCTCTCTCAATTTAGACCAATAAGTTTATGCAACGTCCTCTATAAAATAGCATAAAAGGTATTGGCTAACAGATTGAAGCAAGTACTCCCAGAAATTATATCTCATGAGCAGTCAGCTTTTGTGCCAGCAAGGACGAAAACAGACAACATAATTGGTGCTTATGAGTGTTTGCATTTTATGAAGCTAAAAAGGTCAAAGAATAACAATTTTTGTGCCCTCAAATTTGATATGATGAAAGCTTACGACAGGTTGGAGTGGGACTACCTGAGAGCCATCATGGGCAAATTGGGCTTTGCACAGAGTTGGATTGATACAACCATGTCAATGTCTCCAATTTATCTTTTTGAGTTTTATTTAATGGGGAGAAGCTTGATAGGTTCAAACCATCCAGAGGACTTCGGCAGGGAGATCCAATCTCCCCTTACCTTTTCTTGATTGCAGCAGAGGGCCTTTCGTGCCTCCTGGAACCCACGGCACCAGTCGTTAACCATCTCCTGTTCGCGGATGACAGCCTGTTGCTATTCAAGGCTAGTGTTGAGGGTGTAGAGAAGGTATCAAACCTACTGGATACTTATTGTGGGGCATCTGGCCAGAAAGTGAATAATGCAAAGTCATCCATATTTTTTAGCAAAGGATGCCCTCAAACTTTGAGAGATGGGGTGAAGAACAAGCTTCAGGTGCATAATGAATCACTTAGTGATCGTTATGTGGGCATGCCCACAGAAGTGGGACACTCAAAGAATGGCACGTTCAAGTATGTGAGAGACAGAGTTTGGGAAAAAGTTAAAGGCTGGATGGAAAATTACTATCTGTAGCAGGCAAAGAGGTTCTTATAAAATCAGTGGCTCAAGCAATACCAGTGTTCTCTATGTCATGCTTCAGGCTCCCAAGAGGACTGTGTGAGAGTGTCACATCCATCATTCGACAGTTTTGGTGGGGGAGCAAGAGAGGACAGAGAAAACCGGCATGGGTGGCTTAGGATACGATGACAATGCCAAAATACATGGGAGGTATGGGGTTTCGAGACCTAGAGTTGTTTAACTTGAGCCTATTAGCACAAGGGATCATTCGCCGGATTGGGGTCGGAGAAGAAACAGATATATGGGCTGAGAACTAGATCCCTAGAGAGAGTTTTAAGAGACCAATCACGTCTCTGGTGCCGGATCCACCACGCCGTGTTGCAGAGCTCATAGAGAACACCACAGCTTCGTGGAGAACGCAGCTTGTTCGGTCAGTGTTTACACCTTTTGATGCGGAGGCAATCCTACATATACCATTATGCACACGACGAGTGTCAGATTTTTGGGCATGGAGTGAGGAGTCTAGGGGCAATTTTTCTGTCAGCTCATGTTATCGTATGCTTGTGCGGACTAAACTTAACAGGGAAGCTTGGCTTGAGGGCCGCGAGGGCACTTCAGATGTACGAGCAGAGGGGAGCGAGTGGAAAACATTATGGAAAATGTAGGTCCCACGTAAGCTTAAGGTATTTCTTTGGAGATTGGCGAAAAGCTCGATCCCCTCGGGAGAAGTTCTACATCGCAGAAATATGGCCACATCAGCAGCTTGTACTCTATGTGGCGCTCATGATTCATGGAAACACGCGCTGCTGGAATGCGCTATGTCCCGGAGTACATGTGCACTGTCATCGGAACAGATAGTAGACCAAATCAGCTTGAATCAGCATGAAGGAGCCAAAGATTTGATTTTTGCAATGGGGAAAGCTCTATCTTCAGAAGATTTTGTGAGGATGGTGACAACACTTTGGGCTATTTGGGGAGCAAGATGAAAGGTGATTTATGAGGATATTTTCAAAAGCCCGTTTGCTATTAATGCTTTTGTGAATACATATCTAGCGGAGATCAAAGCATTATCACATGCCAAAGAGCACCACACGAGTGCGGTCCAAAGGAGAACGGAATGGATAGCACCTCCTGAGCATTACGTCAAAATCAATGTTGATGCTGGATTGACAAGAGGAGGAAATCATCGCTCTGTGGGTACAATATGCAGGAATTTTGAAGGTATTTTTTTGGGCGCTTCAGTTTATGTGTTTCCGAACCACCGTGACCCAGCGACTTTGGAGGCTTTGGCAATCAGGGAAGGACTTGCATTAGTCCAAGATATGAATCTTCATCATTTACATTTAGCATCAGATTGCAAAGGTGTGGTCACAGAAGTCCAAACAGAAATCGGATCGAGCTATGGAGCTATTGTTCAAGAGATCAAGATGATAGCTACTTCTTTTTCTTCTTGTAATATAGTTCATGAGTCTAGGAGCTCCAATGTGGATGCTCACAATCTAGCGAAGCATGCATTAAAAGTAGGGCCTGCCGCCATGTTTGGTTAGGCTAGACCGAGGGCATTTCTTTTGTCCCTGTAAACATTGTGATGGTTTGAATAAAAAGCTTCGCGAGATTGCCTCAAAAAAATATTGGAGGAGTTGATCTTACGGCTAGCATCGAACAGGGAATATATGAACTAATTGTTGCCGCCGAGACCAATGCCACCAAAAGATAGCTATCTTGGCGTACACAGATGGCCGGCAAGCTGCCACTACATGAGCTTCCAAGGCTCCCTGTTACACACTTGCAGAACTCCAAATCGATGTTGTTTACCCTGTGGATGAGATGGTGAAGATCTGTTGGAAATATGAGCAATTTACTGAATGATTTTATTAACAGAAATTAGATAAAGCACGACTAGTATAGCAATGATAAAACAAGTAATGCGATTTGACAAAGAGAAGGTAAACAACATCTTTATATATGAACTGTAACTGAACACATTTACAACATACAGTATAGCAAGTTGCATATATGAAACAGAGTCTAACATATCTAGGGCAAACACTAGAACAAGGAACTGTAACAGGGCCTCTAATAGAAAGAAGAAGAACGCGTACGGGACAGCGGCAGCAGAAGCGTAGACTTGGGGGTTGGTGTCCTCTCCAGCCATGTCATCGAGGAGGTTGTCGACGTCGGGAAAGAATTCGTCCTCGGGGAAGTAGTCATCGGAGTCCGGGGCGTCCGTGACCGTCGTCGGGGAAGTAATCGTCAGAGTCTGGGCGTCCGTGACGAAGAAGTCAGTAGTCGCGCGAAGCGCTCCCCAAAAATCTTATCACCCTTCTCCCGTACATGACTCAAAGAGGTGCGGTTTTGCAGGCCTACTGTCCTGACCTGCGGTGCACGCCGCAAGCCGGGATGGGCAAGAACGTAGCAGCAGCGCAGTGCTCAGGAACTTGCGGCGAGAGGAAGAAAAGGTTCTGGTCCGTCTCTCTGAGAGGAGCCACCTCCCTTTTATAGGCGCAAGAGAAGGTGGCGAGAGGCTGCGCCGGGAGCTAAAGAGACCCGTGGCGTGGCGAGGCGGGCAACGGAGGTGGAGTGCGCGTGGATGTCCCTCTTGTTCTCCTCCCCACACAAGTGGAGAAAGAGCCTCCCTTATAAAGAGGTCCAACTCCCTCTAAACTAGCAATGTGGGACTAAACTTTTGTTCCATGTCTTGCCTTGCACGAATGGGCTGCATGGGCCTTTAGGATTTATTAGGAATTTCTGAAACTGCTATTGGGCTAGGCCCAAAATAGACAAAATTCTAGCAATCCCCCACCAGATCCCAGAGGCACACAAAATTTTCCTTTGCTTCCAAAACACTGTTTTATATACTGGTACTACAGTGGAGACTGTTAAGTTGAACTTCCACCGAGAACTCTATGCTACACTAGTAAGCGACTTGGACAGTGGACTGGGCCTTGAACTGCAAGTTTTCTACGAATCTAGCTTCACATAAAGCCTTGTCCGATACGTGGCTACCGTGGGTCTTCCCCGCGGGTGGAGCTTATGCATCATACTCTGAGATCTTTTATGAGTTTACTAGAGATAACCCTACTCTCATAGACTATGACGTTTAACAATCAGACTCATATAGGTGCGTTCTTCAAAAGATGTTCTGGAGGACGACATCTATGCATCAATGAGCCACTTAGAACACATTAAGATACACATCAACCTGTCATGCAGATTAGAGAGTATTGCATCTTCATGGAGTGGCATTAATAGTAAGGATATTCTCCTCTCAGTTGACCAACAGCTTGTCTTTCACATCTAATTCATGGGATCTCCGATCACATAGACGAGGTTACCACTGTGAACAACTCATATTATGGGTCTCATACTCATCTCCCTCGATGCATTACCTATCACATTACGTGATAGACCCTTAGTGAAAGGATCTGCCCGATTTTTAGAAGTTTGGATATAATCCAATGCAATAACTCCAGAGTTTCTCATTTTCCTAACAGGCTTTAACCTTCTCAACGTGTCTTGAACTTCATGTTATCCTTTCAGCTGCTCACTTTCGTGATTACAGTTTGATTGTCGCAGTTCATAAGGATACCCGATACAGGTTTCTCAACAACTGGCAAGTCATTCAAGAGCCGACGAAGCCAATCTGCTTCGACTGTAGCTGTATCTGGTGTTGTGAGTTCTGCTTCCATTGTTGACCTCGTTAAGATGGTCTGCTTGCAAGACTTCCAAGAAACAGCGCCACCTCCATGAGTGAATACATAACCGCTGGTGGCCTTTATCTGATCAGCATCTGAGATCCAGTTTGAGTCACTATACCCTTCAAGCACCTTTGGGTGCCCGGTGTAGTGAATTCCATAATTTGCAGTGCCTTTCAAATAACTCAAAACTCTCGCTATAGCTTTCCAATGCGCATCTCCTGGTTTTGAGACAAACTGACTCACTTTGCTAATAGCAAAAGAGATGTCAGGTCTTGTAGCACTGGCTAAGTACATAAGCGAGCAAATAATCTGAGAATCTTTGAATTGATCTCTAGCAATTCTTCGATTCTTTCGAAGTAACACACTCGCATCATATGGTGTTGGAGAGGGCTTGCAGTCACTATAGCCAAAGCAACTCAAGATCTTTTCCACATAGTGAGATTGAAGCAATGTAATCCCACCATCATCATCTCTCAACAACTTGATATTCAGAATGACATCAGCCACTCCTAAATCCTTCATATCAAAACAACGAGATAGGAAATCCTTGACCTCCTTAATAACATTCAATTTTTTTTCCAAAAATTAGTATTTCGTCAACATAAATGTAAAGGATAACTCCCTCGCCCCCATCATGGCGATAGTACAAACATTTGTCAGCTTCGTTTACAACAAAGCCTGTAGCTGTTGAAGTTCTTTCAAACTTCTCCATACAAAGACTTCAGCAACTTGCACACTTTTCCTTGCTGAACATTACAAGGAAAACCCTTACAAGTAGCGCTAGTTTTTGAGCTACCAGTAGCGCGGGCACCAGCGCTACTGCTACGGCTATACAACTATTTTGTAGCAATAGTGCTTGTTTAAACCACCGCTACTACTATCTGTATCTAGTAGTAGCACGCCTCTGTCCATCGCTACTGCTAATACTAGTAGCGTGGGCTTCAAAAAAACGCTACTGGTGAGCAGCGCTGCTACTACTCCAATACCCCACGCTACTTGTTGGGGATATTACTACTGGGCGTAAACCGGACTATCTGGGCTGGGTTAACTTCGTCAGTAGTTAAGTATGTTAAAGCCCAAGAAGGCAGATGAGGGCTCAAGGCCCATGGCCGGTTCAAGGCCTGTAGCTGTAAACCGGCATTAGTAGTCAGCTTGTATTGTAAGTTAGGAATAAGTAGAGACCAAACCGGACACATCTATGAGCCGGTATTGGGACTCTGTAAGCCGACGGGAGTCACCCGTGTATATAAGGGGATGACCCGGCGGCGGTTCAATGACAACAGACAACAACTCGAGACATAGGCGAAGCTTGTTTGCTCCCTAGTCATCGAAACCCCATCAATTCCATCACAACTAGACGTAGTCTTTTACCTTCATCGAAGGGGCCGAACTAGTATAAACTCTCTTGCGTCTCTGTGTCTGCTTTAAATCCTTCAAGCTAACCCGTCGCGATGGCTCCACGACTAAGTCCTTTCTCTAGGACATCTGCCGTGACAAAGCCACGACAGTTGGCGCCCACCATGGGGCTATCGCACGATGGTTTCCGGTTCTTGGAGGGCCGCTTTGAAGGACTCGAGGGCTACGTTGTAGGCCGGATGACTAAGAGTCGTCGCGACAAGTTCTACATCGACGATGCAGGCTGGGGCCCCGAGGCCGGCTCAATTGAGTACGGGTACTGGGTCCCCTTTGGAGGCATTCACATTTTCATTCGCAAGATCGGTGAACCGGGCCCTGAGCCGGACATCTGCACCGACCTCATCGAGACGGCTCAGCGTGCGCAATCCGCCCGGGTTAAACCGGCCATGAAACGTGCCTTCGTGCGTATCCGATCGGAATCTTGCGGCGATACCGTCGTTTGTTCCGATGACGAGTCATCGACCGGAGAAACCGAATCTCTTTATCAGCTACAAGACGACTGGATTGGGGGCTGTTCCGATGGCAACAGTATTCCGGACCCCTCTGATCTGCCCAACCGGGTTGGAATATTCATGACTGGCACACAAGCAGCGCTTCATTCTTCGACCGCTGCCGTAACAACCTCCGGTTCAGCAGCAGCGATGGCTGCTAGGGCAGGAGGCCCTGTGCGCCCGCCGGCTCAAGTTCTATTAGAGTTGTTTGATGCATTGGCTGTGCTTATGGCGGAGGCTAATCCGGCGGATCAGGGCGTTCACAACGCCGAGATTGCAAAAGTGAAGGAACAGATCATCCATGCCAAGGCAGATCTGGCAGCTGAGGACACCAGGATGGCCATGGAGCGGGCCACTTTAGATGCACAAGCCTACAGGCTCATGTTGGACCAGAGTGCCTCGCAGGAAGTCATGAGGAGGAAGTACCGATCCCGTTTGCCTCCGGTTTTTTAGGCCAGAGACCTTTTCAACACTCCACGAGTAGGAACCGGCAATCCGCTGGAGGGAAACCGGGCGGAAGCTCCCGAGACCGGGGCACCGGTTCAACCTCGTCAGATGGACCCGCCTCGTCAAAACACCGTTGTACCTCAGGCTGTTTTAACACCTCTGGGTCACCACTCCAACCCGATGGACAATCTCGTTGCCGCTGATGCACAGCTGGAGGCCATTCCAATTGAAGGTGATTCGCCGCAGGCAGTAGAGACGCGACGAGTCAAGGAACTTCTGAGGACAGCTTTGGTCCAACAGGAAGCATACTCGTAGAGCCGCGACCGGATCCACTCGACCCCCCGTCCAAGCCGGAGCTATAGCAGACATATGGATGAACCGGCAGTGTCGAGTAATGAACGACGTGGAGCACCCCGTGGCAACAACCTGACGGGAGGTGCTGATAACACTCAGGAAGTGGTGAACCGGGCCCGAGCGCGTAGGGAGGCCGAGTTAGCCACACAGCATCAGGCTCGGCAGCTCACGCCGGTTCGTCCAACCATCTCGATCGAACCTGGTGTTACTTCTAGTTCTTTGGGGTGCCTTGCCTTATCCCCACTTTACGCAATGTGCGCCTGCCCAAGGATTTCAAGGGCCCGCGCAAGGTACCAAATTACAGGCGGATCAGCCTCCGGAGACATGGGTGGAGAGCTATGAGATGGCCATGGAGATGCTTGATGTGGATGACGCGGCGTGTGCGAAATACTTCACCATGATGCTTGAAGGAACAGCCCGTACTTGGTTAAAAAGCTTGCCGGCTAATTCTATCAGTTCATGGACCCAATTACGAGCCCGGTTTATCAGCAATTTCAAGGATACATGTAAACAGCCTATGTCGATAGTGGACTTAGCTGCATGCGTCCAGGAGGAAGGAGAATCAATGACTCATTGGGTGCGCCGGGTTTCACAAGTGTTGCACTCATCAGACCGCATCAACGCTGACACCGCAGTATTAACCCTAGAAGGCAACTGCCGGTTTGGGCCCCTGAAGCTGAAGTTGGGACGGATGAAGCGTCATTGCACTCACATGGGGACCCTCATGGCCGCTTTGGTGAAATATGCTGATTCTGATAGTACCAAGGATCCCGAATCTGATGATGACAAGACAGGGAAGGGAAAGAGGAACAACAACTCCAAAGGTCAGCAACATCACTAGGCAGGCAATGGTGGTGGAGGCAAGCGTAAAGGGGATGGTAACATGGACTTTGTGGCTAATACCAACACACGGGACAATGGCCAGCGACGCAGGGGTAAACCGAAAAAATCATAATGGGGGCGCCCAACCCTAACCCAGACCGCCTAAACTATCTGCTAAGCCAGCCCTGTCCAAGACATGGGATGAAGGAGGCGCCAGCAAACCACCTTTGGAAGGATTGCTTTATTATGCAGGAGTTCAAGAATTCTAATAATTTCCGGTATGATCACGAATCTGGCGGTGGCTCAAGATCCGGGTCGGGTTACGATGGAGGAAGTTCCAGTTCAGGATTTAATGGTAATTCGGGCGGACATAATGGTCAAAATAGTCAGAACAACCAGGGTGGTTACAACCAACAACAGCAACAGTCAGGTTACCAGAGCAACCCAAAGCAGTTGAGTAGTGGGCAGTACCATGTCTTCACCACTAGCTTGGACAAGCGAGACCGGAAGATTCAGAGGCGGGCGGTCAAGTCTGTTGAACCGGCCATACCCCACTATCTACGTTGGTCTGAACAACCAATCATATGGAGCAAAGAGGATCACCCTCCCCAGGTCAATAATCCGGGTCAGTTGGCTCTGGTGGTGGCGCATCAGGTGGGAGGTTATAACTTCACCAAGGTGCTCATGGATGGAGGTAGCAGTATTAATATCTTGTACTATGTGACCTTCCGTCGTATGGGACTGACAGATAAAAATCTTAAACCGTCTAATACGGTGTTCCACGGTGTAGTACTTGGCAGATCAGCATATCCTGTTGGTAAGATAGCTCTGGAAGTGGCCTTTGGGGATGATCATGATTCCAGGTCGGAGACATTGATGTTTGAAGTGGTGAAGATCCAAAGTCCGTATCACACCCTATTTGGGCGACCGGCCTATGCCAAGTTTATGGCACGGCCCTGTTATGTGTATTTGCAGCTCAAGATGCCGGGTCACAAGGAGACAATAACGGTTCATGGAAGTCACAAAATCACTTTGGAGTGCGAGGAAGGTGATGCGGCCTATGCAGAGTCGGTTTGTGCCACCGAGGAGCTGAAGTATTATAAGGACAATGTTGATCCGGCGGACATGACTCCATTAAAGAAGCCAACTACGGAGCATGATCCTCCCCTGAAGTTCAAATCGGCAGCAGAAACTAAGCTTGTTGACTTTGTACCTAGCGATTCGTCCAAGCAGTTCAGCATCAGTGCTAATTTGGATCCGAAATAGGAAAGCACGCTCATCGAGTTCATCCGTGAGAATCGGGACATTTTTGCATGGAAGCCCTCTGACATGCCAGGTGTACCGAGGCAACTCGCTGAGCACACCCTTAATGTGGATCCTAAATACAAACCGGTGAAACAGTTCCTCCGCCGGTTTAATGAAGAAAGACGCAAGGCAATTGGAGAAGAGGTAGCCAGGCTCTTAGCAGCTGGTTTTATTGTTGAAGTTTTTCACCCTGAGTGGCTTGCCAATCCGGTGCTGGTCCTTAAGAAAAACGGCACCTGGCGCATGTGTGTGGATTACACAGATCTTAATAAAGCTTGTCCAGCAGATCCTTTTGCCCTCCCCCGTATTGATCAAATTATTGATGCTATGGCGGGTTGTGAGCGTTTAAGTTTTGTGGATGCATATTCTGGCTATCATCAGATCAAAATGGCAGTTAAGGACCAGTAGAAAACGCCATTCATAACTCCCTTTGGAGCCTTCTGCTATGTGTCTATGCCCTTTGGGCTCAAGAGTGCCCAGGCAACTTATCAACATTGTGTGCAAAATTGTTTACACAAATAGATTGGCCGTAATGTACACGCCTACGTGGATGATATCGTGGTTAAATCCAAGGAGAAGGAGACTCTGATTGGTGATTTAAAGGAAACCTTTGATAACCTGAGGACATACAAGATGATGCTTAATCCGGACAAATGTGTCTTTGGTGTACCGGCGGGCAAGTTATTAGGCTTCCTAGTGTCCAATAGGGGAATTGTGGTTAATCCGGAGAAGATCACAGCCATCACCTCCCTGGCTAAACCGAAGTGTATCAATGATGTTCAATGCCTGGCAGGCCGGATTGCCGCGTTAAGCCGGTTTATCAGTCGTCTTGGTGAGAAGGCAATCCCTTTGTATCAGATGTTGAAGAAGACGTATCAGTTTGTTTGGAGTTCTGCTGCTGATGAAGCATTTGAGGAATTAAAGCGGCAATTAGCCAATCCGCCTGTGCTCGCCGCTCCCATTGACAAGGAGCCGTTACTGCTATACGTTGTTGCTAATGCTCGGGCGGTTAGCGTGGCTATTGTGGTGGAGTGAAAGGAGGCAGGTAAGGAGCATCCGGTTCAACGTCCAGTCTATTATATCAGCGAGGTGCTCATTAAGTCCAAGCAAAGGTATCCGCATTGGCAGAAGCTGGTGTATGGAGTTTTTATGGCAAGCCGGAAGCTTAAACAATACTTCCAAGGGCATCCAATTACGGTGGTCAGTTCTGCTCCTTTGGGGGATATCATCCAGAACCGGGAAGCAACTAGCTAGTATTTTCTTTTTTTATATTGTTGTATTCGTATTTTTACAGGTTTTATACAGTTACAACATACACATACACTGGAACTATATGAAAAAGGAATGTCTCATCATCATCATCGAAGTGGTACAACATAGTCTCATCATATCAACATAGTCTCAACACAAATGATGTCGATCTCATCATCTCGAAATAGCGATACAAGTTAATAATCACATGTCTCTTACATTGTCACCGTAGACACATGTTTCATCATCTACCTAAACTAAGACATAAATGATAAGAGCGATCACGATGATCAAAAGCGGTATGATGTAAGAGTTTTTGCGGCGGCGCTGGTTCTGAATCCCCTGTTGTGCTATGAATCTCAAGTAACTAGCTTCGACTTCCTCTCTGCTATCAAACCCTTTCTGGATTCCACCGGAGAAGCCAGAGACTTGGGCCTGACACTCTGTCCACTCATCATACACACCCGGAACATGCCCTACATACACGGCATACCACTTCCTCGCCATCATTGATCTATATACCTGTCAGAGATGCACATATATATATACCATGAAGCGAATTCAAGAAAACAGTTATGAAATAGAAGCAAGATATATAGTAAACATAGTTAACAAATTTCATTGTACCGAAAGTAATTAACTAGAGCGCGGCACCATACATCTAATAGTTTTGTCGTACTGAGAAATTCGAAGTTTCATCGTACATAAAGTAACAAGTAACTAAACAGACACATTGCTTTTAAGCAGTGCACTCTTCCCATGTAACACCCTCGATGCGGCTATATCTCCCACGTGTCAAAGCACGACTTAGAGGCATAACCGCATTGAAAGCAATGTCGCAAGTGAGGTAATCTTCACACAACCCATGTAATACATAAGGGGAAAAAATACATAGTTGGCTTACAATCGCCACTTCACACAAATACAAGAATAAAACATTACATCAACCGGATACAAACAAGGTCCGACTACGGAACCAAAATAAAAGAAGACTACCCCAAATGCTACACAGATCCCCGATCGTCCCGACTAGGCTCCACTACTGATCAACTGGAAACGGAACAACACAAAGGAGAAGATCTTCATTGAGCTCTTCCTTGAGCTTGGTTGCGTCGCCCGCTCCGTTACATCGGCACCTGCAAACTGGTTTTAGAAGTATCTGTGAGTCACAGGGACTCAGCAATCTCACACCCTTGCAATCAAGACTATTTAAGCTCATAGGAAGGGTAAAAGGTACGAGGTGGAGCTGCAACAAGCGACTAGCATATATGGTGGCTAACCTATTCGCAAAAGAGAGCGAGAAGAGAAGGCAAAAGCACGGTCGAACAACTATGATCAAGAAGTGATCCTAGAACAACCTACGTCAAGCATAACTCCAACACCGTGTTCACTTCCCGGACCCCGCCGAGAAAAGACCATCACGGTAACACATGCGGTTGATCTATTTTAATTAAGATCAACTTCAGGTTTTCTACAACCGGACATTAAAAAATTCCCATCTGCCCATAACCGCGGGCATGGCTTTCGAAAGTTCAAACCCTGCATGGGTGTCCCAACTTAGCCCATCACAAGCTCTCACGGTCAACGAAGGATATTCCTTTTCCCAAGACAATCCGATCAGGCTCGGCATCCAGGTTACAAGACATCCTCGACAATGGTAAAACAAGTACAGCAACACCGCCCGAATGTGCCGACAAATACCGATAGGAGCTGCACATATCTTGTTCTCAGGGCACACTCAGATGAGACTAGCTACGAGTAAAACCAACCCTCAAGTTTCCTCGAGGTGGCCCCGCAGGCAGCTCGGTTCGGACCAACACTTAGAGAAGCACTGGCCCGGGCGGGGGTTAAAATAAAGATGACCCTTGAGTCTGCAGAACCCAAGGGAAGGTGGTAGGTTGTTAGTGCAAATGGCAAAACCAAGGTTGGGCATTGCTGGAGGAGTTTTTTCAAGGCGAACTGTCAAGGGGTTCCCATTATAACCCAACCGCGTAAGGAATGCAAAATCCGGGAACATAACACCGATATGACGGAAACTAGGGCGGCAAGAGTGGAACAAAACACCAGGCATAAGGCCGAGCCTTCCACCCTTTACCAAGTATATAGATGCATTAATTAAATAAGAGATATTGTGATATCCCAACAAGTAAACATGTTTCAACAAGGAACAACATCTCCATGTTCCAACAAGGAACAAACTTCAATCTTCATCTGCAACTAACAACACTATAAGAGGGGCTGAGCAAAGTGGTAACATAGCCAAACAACGGTTTGCTAGGACAAGGTGGGTTAGAGGCTTGGTTTAACTATATGGGAGGCATGATAAGCAAGTGGTAGGTATCGCAGCATAGGCATAGCAAAATAGCGAGCATCTAGCAAGCAAAGATAGAAGTGATTTCGAGGGTATGGTCATCTTGCCTCAGATCCCGCAAGGAAGAAGAATGAGTCCATGAAGAAGAAAAACGAGCATAGACGAACGGGTCCTCACAAACGCGACGTTAACGGAACCAACCCGAAGGAGCAACACCGGAAAAAAGCACACAACATAGTAAACAACCAACACATGAACATGGTATGATATGCGGGATGCGGTATGCGATGCATATGCATGATTTGACAAGGAATGATTGAACCCGGCCTCAAATTGGGAATCCAAGAGTGCCACTGGAAATTTGAGGTGATCTCGGTTCAAATCGATATAAAGATCACCGGAATCGGATGCACGGTCTGGAAATGGCAAGCAAAACAAATATGGCACCGGTCTGCGATAATCAGCAAGTGACCAACTAAATGCAACAAGATAAATATGCTACAACGCTCAAACATGGCAACAAAATACATGGCAGGGATCCACTCAAGATGCTTGACAAAAGATGAACACTGAGCTACGGCTAATTCACTCATTAACATGTTCAAACAAGCATGGCAAAAGTGCAAATGATA
Organism: Triticum aestivum; assembly: GCF_018294505.1. Lineage (NCBI taxonomy): Eukaryota > Viridiplantae > Streptophyta > Magnoliopsida > Poales > Poaceae > Triticum > Triticum aestivum. The sequence goes on from NC_057812.1 coordinate 63,046,347, forward strand.
ACAGGTTTCAGACTTGGTGAAATTAACACAAGTTTGGAATTTTCATCAAGAAGCACACTTTAGAGCATGAAAACTACATTCTACAGGAACTTAACATGGCAAAGCAAGGCATGGAATGAAGCTACTCAAGGCACTTAACAAAAGTCCCTTAGTGACCTTGATCCAAAAGGGATCAGAAAATACAATTGCAAGCATGTGAACATGGCAAAAACATAAATAGATTCAGACTTATGAAAAACTGGAGCATGCAAATCAGTTAACGAGTAGGCATGTTTACGAGCTCGATGCACTCGCTACAGAGCATGACATGGCAAACTAAGCATACACCCATCAAGAATACATGTCATAGGAGCTAGACATGGCAAGAACAACAACATAGCATGCACGGATCAATAGCAACATCCTCGGCAAAATCGCTAAACATGTCAACAATCTGTCAGGATTCACTTTATAGCAAAAGTAGAGCTCGATTGACTCAAGCTAGGGTGCTCCATAAATGCAAACAAAGACATTTATGGATATAGAACCACAATGTTAACAAAACATCCTTACTGATCATACTCAAAAGAGGCACGGATCACTAGGAAACAACATGAACATATGGATAGAGAAATTCTAAGTCCCTGAAATCAGCATTACCGATTACGCTACTTTGCAAGCTTGTGCTAGTCACCACCAATATCACAAAAATACATGGCAAGCACCACTGTAAAGATGGCATGGCATATAACAAAAGACATGTAGAGCTCAGGGTCATAGCATGCACACAATAATCATGGCAAAAATGACAAAATGCCATTTGCTGAAACAGATCTGACAAAATACTCACATAGCCCTTTTCCAACGACATTTCGGGCATGAAGATGAGCTCAAATGAAAATTATGCAATGAGATGAAATTATGCACTCGTCGAGACGAACATTTTGATATGCTACACGCGTGAAACGGAGCTACGAGTGCAGAGTTACAATGCGATGCAAATACCTAAAAAATTACTGGGACAAAATGACTTAGGAGAATTTTGGGGTCAACCTCAAAACATATCTGGATCGGGCGGTTGCCGATGCTCATCGGTGTTGGCGCCGGACTTCGGGGAGGAGGCCGGAGAAGGGACGCCGGCGAGGTTAGAGGGCAGCGGATCCGGCAGATCCATCCGGACTCGGGTCTCCCACAGCCGGATCCCGCGGGGCGGCGGCGGAGCTCCTTGGGGTGAGGAGGAGGCGGCGCACTGGTGACCGACCGGTGCGAGGCATGCGGCGGCGGGGCAAAAAAGGCGGCGGCGCGCGGGCTTTGCAGCAAACGGCGACGAGGAGAGGCAGGTGGCGCGGATCCTGAGTGGCGGCGGGGAGCCACGGGGAGGCGCGCAGTCGCGCTCGGGCCGTGCGGGCCGCGCCTTAGCCCGCAGGGCCGCAACAGCGGAGGAGAGAGAGGGGAGGCGTGGGGCGACACGCGGTGGCGGCGGATTGGCTGGAGGAGGCGGCGGAGCTGAGGTGGCGGCTACGGATTGGTCCGGGTGAGGTGGCGGTGGCGGTGGACATGTCCGGTCGGTGGTGAGGAGTTTTGTCCGGTGGCGCGAGGAGCGGGGCTAGGGTTTCATCTGCGCGAAAAATCCAGGAGGCACACATATATATAGGTAGAGGGAGCTAGGAGAGTCCAAATGAGGTGCGGTTTGGGGCCACGCGATCGTGATCGAATGCTCTAGATGATAGAGAGGGTTTAGGTGGGTTTTTGGGCCACTTTGGAGGGGTGTTGGGCTGCAACACACACAAGGCCTTTACGGTCCCTCGGTTAACCGTTGGAGTATCAAACGAAGTCCAAATGGCACGAAACTTGATAGGCGGTCTACTGGTAGTAAACCAAGGCCGCATGACAAGTCTCGGTCCAATCCGAAAACGTTTAACACCCGCACACAAAAAGAGGTAGAAAGGGACGCCGGGTGACATAGGAGCGCAAGATTGCAAAACGGCCAATAGGGAAAAAGCTCGGATGCATGAGACGAACATGTATGCAAATGAAATGCACATGATGACATGATATGCAATGCATGACACGCAAGCAATGACAAGGCAACAACAGCGAATAACTGGAGGACACCAGCTGGCACATCGGTCTCGGGGCATTACATCCCATCTGTCCATATCCGGATGGGTGTCACCAAGCTTAGTGAAAGGCCTCATGTCCTGACGCTCTAGGGCAATGCGGGTTCGGACGTCAGCTCGCGATATTGGGCCGCCGTAGAACATCCCATTCTCTTCAAGGACATCTTTGATGATGATGGACACAATTTCCTGTTGGATCCTATAGAAATCATTTCGAAGTCGATTATCCGGCACGGCTCCAAAGGCTTTGGCCCATCTCTGGATATGGGTATCGGATGAAGATTTCATGCAAAGTGATTGCACATCCCTTCTATACTCCATCATTAGATGGATGACGTAGAATCCATCATTCTCACTTCTTGTCGGTTCCTGGATGCAACAGAAGTCAGTCTTGTGGCTGAAACAAAGCCCAGCCTCATTTGTTTTTTCATTGGACATAGCCACCCCGCATGCTGAAGCCCAGTATAGCTCTGTCCAGAACATACTTAATGTGTGTATAATCTTTCTTCTGTATGTTCTTTGACGGGTCCAAATATAGAGCATGGGAGTAACGCGGGTAAAGAACAATGAGAACGGCATGACACCACCCGCTGCGCAAAATACACGATCAAGTTTAGCCTCCATGTGTGCAAAGTAACTATTGAAATGCATGAAATGATGCATGTGTCCTATCCGCGGATGTCTTACTTGGGATGATAAGGTAGGAGAATCGTTTCTTTGTCCTTATGGCTGACCAAGAATTCTTCAATGTACTGACTCGCATATTGATGGTTGGCATCGTTGATTGACAAGAAGCCCTCATGCATGTAGTATGGGTCCGCGACCACAAGACCGGTGACTTGCTCTCTCCTGACAATGTAGTTCATGTGCAGCGCATACAGGCGGACGAAGGTAAAATCGAGTGTCCTCATTTGAAACATCTGGAAGATGTAATCAAACCTCAGGAAGAAGAGGTCCGCGGGGCATGTGTGGACATACATCTTGCAGCTGCTCGGCACATGAACCGTATAAAGTGGGTATCCTAGATCATCCGAGGCGAGGAGGCTTCTCTCTGTCGAAAGCACATGGTCATGGAGTCTCCTGAGATCCCCTTCTATGGCAGCTAGTGCATTCGCCCGTACCATTGGCTGTCCCACGACATGGATTAATGGCGCATGTTTCGTCGGTACACGGTCAACCTTGTTCAAAGGCGGCTGGCTGCTAGAACCAACATTGCCAGCTTTATTGGATTTTCTCGCCGCCGGTCTCTTCCTCTGCTTCTTCTTGGGCTCAGTTGCTGGTGGGTCTGTTAGACCCTCCTTGAGCACCACCCCTGTCGGGTGGTAGGTGCGACATATGCCAACGGGTGGCTTATCATTGTGGGTGCCTGGAAACGGGCTGAGGCGAAGACATGCACGCCGGCGAATCTTACCCAGCTTCGGGGCTCTCCGTGGAGATAACACCCCTACTGCTGCTCTGCGAGGTCTCCGCATGATCACTAGAGGAACAAGTAGCTACACAATGCTCCTTGAGTTGTTCGGTGGGAGGAGGAAGAAGGGCACGGCTAGCTTGCTTCTCTCCTTGTATGGTGTCTAAAACTTGCAGGGATCAACCCTTTGCATGGGTGCCCCGGGGGGTTTATATAGGCCTACCCCCCGGGGGTACAATGGTAATCCGACTGGGCGCAGGGCCCAGCCGTCTGTGACTACGCTCGCCGGCTTCTGCGCTGACTACTGGGGCCCGCCGGCTGGTGGGTCCCGCCTGCTGCCAACTCCTTAGCAACAGGCAGGCCCCACTGCCAAGGGTCTTGTTGGTGGCTGGTTACTGTTGCCTCAACCTGATGATGAGGGCTTCGTCGAGGTAAGCTTGGCTACAGTGCCGCCGTCCTGCGGGCGATCGCTGTAGCCTTACCGCGTCTTGTCTGCTTAATGGGGCGTCTCCTTCGAGGGGGTGGCAGGCCGAATGGAGAGAGCCCGCTCCGTCTCGGGCCGACTGGGGGAGGCCAGGCCGCCTTCAGGTGTCTCTCTGCCTGAAGGGGCCCACCGCCCGTGGGCCGTACTGGTAACCCGTCGTGTATGACATCAGGGTCGGTGTGGCAACAGTGCCGCGCCGGACGGGTCATGGCCACCCGTACGGCGCACTGTGCCAGGCACGCTCTGGGATTCGGGGGGTGGCAGGCTTCACTGTAGCCACGCCCCGTCACATCGCCGTTAGGTGGATGCAATCTTTGAGGGTACGGTCTCGACCGCTTTATGGGAGCCGGCTTCTCGGAGTCGGCCTCCTCGCGGCCGGCTTCTCGAAGTCGGCCCTCCCATGGCTTTCTTCATGAGGGCTAAAGTCGGGCCGCCTTCCGAAAGCCGGCCTGGGTGACGGCCAGCAAGGGGAAGGCGGCCCCATGTCTTGGATTCTCGAGAGCCGGACGGGCTCGTAATTTTTTCAAAAGGGCCAGGGGAAGCCGGCTAGGCTACCCATTGCTATTTACTCCGACAACCCCTAGTGTTGTCGGGCTCAGCTTTGGATGACTCTGGCTAATCAGTTGAGCTTGGCTGGAGCTGGCATCTGGAGGCGTGTCATGCGAGGATTGCATGAACAAAGACTTCTTGCACTCCCGAGGACGTTCCGGCTCTGGTACATGCATCTCATAATCATATGGTTGACTCATTGTTACATCGTTGTCAAAGGTTGTATTGAAATACTGGTTAGGGTCATCGTCGGCCTCCTCCATCTCATGATCCCTATCCTCTTCCATGGGGCAGATGGCATCATCTGCCGGCGGAATGGTTGGCCCTCCTTCCTCATGTCTAGCGATATTAGCAAGCAACACAAACGATGGTTGTACTTGTGTAGGTGGTGTTGTGGTCATACCTTCCTGAGGTCCCGTTGGTGTGCTCCCGGCCACCTCGACACGAAGAAGATTTTTCGGCCACAAGATCGGCCAATTTTTGCATTGCCCAAGCTGCGTGGGGGTCTCGTCATCCTCTCCATCGGTTTGTACCGGACGAGGGAGACCCTCGTAGCCCGCTTTCACACTCGCCATGGAGACCCTTAAGGCGTTATCAAGCATCTGCTGGCGGTGAAACAATCAATCGTTAGGCAACACTATAGTACCCTGCCCCACATCCACCAACCCGCCCTTCATGTTGTAAAGGAGGGTGCACGGAGTGTAGTCGGCCTACAAAGACATATACGTGCGGCGTCAGAGATCCAAGAACAACGGCAACTGAAGATTAATTAATTAGTTGAGTTGATGAAGGTGCGGTGCAATGACGCGTATTTACCGTGTGGGCGTCGAGCTCAGCCAATGTCGATGGCTCGACATTCAAGCCAGAGACGGAGCTAGGGCTGCTGTGAGAGCTGGGTGGAGGAGCAGGTGCCGCTGGAGGAGGTGCGCCGGTTGCCATACAAGGTACAGGTATGGGTGCAGTGTTCATTGAGTTGCTCTCGCTGAAGCTGGGTACGGGAAAATCACTTGGTGGCGTGTTTGGATTTTGTTGCACCCATGTGACCACTGTTGGAATCAAGCTTGTAAAGGCAGCCACCATATCATCTCTACGGGCAGCGATTATCTCAGCTTTGGTCTCAGCTTTTGCTTTCTCCATCGCCCGCGCCACCTTCTCGTCGATAGTCACTTGACAGAACTTCTTTCTCTGTCTTTTGGCCTCGGGGTCCTTGTTATAATAGTACTTCCAAGTGGCACCATCCCCGGCGGCATGAACACGTCCATATTGCGGCCGCTGGCCGGGAGGGTCTCCCATCATTATGTTCATGGGCCGGTTGAAAGCAGTGTCCCACTTGTACTTCGCCGACGACTGAGCCGACTGAGTCGACGAGTCGCTCTCGGCCGCAAGCTTGTGTTGCTCTCTCTGCAAAATGGACCGTGAATCATTTACGAATCCGAATAGAATGTAGTAGACTTCATTGATCAGAACCTAATATGTAAGGTGGTAAAAAGGATAATTACCAGTAATCTCATGAATTGCCTAGTCAGCCCGTCTATGAAAAAAATCTTTTTCTTGGGGTCCCACGAGAATCGGGCCCTGATGAAGTCGTGCTCCTGCTGGTCGGTGAACTCAACCAATGGGTCTGGGATCCCCTGACGGTCATGTTCTGCGTCCTCCTTAGCCCACACGGGCCTCTTTCCAGTGTAACCACGACTTCCAAGGCGGTGGTTCCCCATCTCCTTTGCCTCCAGCTGCTTGCCTCTCTCCGACCTGGCCTAGGCAGCTTCTTCATTGCAAGTCTCCTTGAACATTTCAAATTCCTCTATCGTAATTTTCGGATTGTCTGCAACAATCTCGGCGTAGGTTTCATTCTCTTGAATCACCCTTTTCAACCTAGTTTTCCAAGCGCTCAATGCGTTGATGAACTTCCCTAGGGCTTTGTTGTTGATTTTTTTCATGCCCTCATCATCCCATGGGTCGACATCGTCTTTCCGACCGGGGAACTAGAATCTTATGTGCAACCTAGTTAGAAGAAGCTTCTTCAAATGTTCATTCTTCCGTATTTTTGTGTCGTTGATGTTAGCGGTATCCCGTAGGATGCATCCTAGTTGGTTTCTGTAACATGCTGCCACTTCTTGCGGCTCTATGGGCTCGAACTCGCCAGGGTGCACCGCCGTGACCACCATTCTTCCGGTGTCGAGCTCATTTGGGCGTCGTGTCCTCTTTTCCTTCTGTCCCTCACTGGCTTGGAAGGTCCCACCATCCGTGCTGCAGTTAGGAACATCATCAGCACCAGTCTCAGTGCCGGTGTCGTTGGTGGCATCAGTGTCGGCGCTGGCGCCACCACCGTCGTCATCCGTCATGACAAGGCGGTCCGGACACCCAGCTTGCTATCCCTCCTGATCCGCTAGAAAGTCGAGGTAGGCGTGTGCTTGACCTAATTGGGTCTGAGAACCTCCTGCCGCATCGGTGTCGGTCATGTTTCCTAGGGTTCAATGTCGTAGTGGTTTAATATAAATTGAATAATGAAAAAGTGACCTTTGTTTTGCCGGAAATGTCGTTTCATTCCCGTCGCGACAAATCTCAAGCACTCGATATGTCCAACTTTCTAGCACAAGTCAAGCCAAAATTCACAGAAAATTTCGGCATGACCTTTGCTAGAAAGTGCACATATAGAGGGCCTGAAATTTGCTGGAATGGAAATGAATCAACATTTCTGGCAAAACATAGGTCACTCGCAATCGGGAAATGAATCAACAACCAAAGTCTGGTAGAACTACATCAGTACAACAATATAGGATGCTCACTATAGCAGCACAACAACCACATGCACATGTACTCTCCTCTAGCATCTGCATGGACAGAGCTCTACATAGTGTGGGTTTTGGGATGCTCACTATCTGACTGTCGAGGATGAGGGTCTGGTGTCGATGATCTTCGTGCGGCGTCGTCGAGCGGCACGTCGGTGATCTACCTGTGCGTCAAGCATTCACAAGATAAATTATTGTAGACACACAAGATAAGTTATTGTAGACACACAAGATCTATTGTGGACCTACAATCTTCTTAATAAAATCCAAAACAAGCATATTCACAACATTCTAACAATAGGCATTTTAATAGCAAGCATTTGAACAACATGCATTTTAATAGCAAGCATTTGAACACTCTAACAATAGGCATTTTAACAGCAATTGAACACTCTAACAACACACATTTGAACATTCTAACAACAGACATTTAACACTCTAACAACATGCATTTTAACAACATTCAACATTTGGACAGCAAGCATTTGAACAAAACAAGCATATGAAAAGGGAGGGAAGAGGGGATGGCACACCTTGGCTGGGGTTGGGATCAGGGTCGGGGTCGCCGGGGATGAGGGGCCGGGTGCAGCTAGGTCGGGGTCACCGGGGCAGAGGGGCCGGGGTCCTTCTCCTCCTCGTCGATCTGCAGAGAGACCAAATTTGGTCAGAGAGAGAGAGAGAGAGAGCAGGAGCGGCATGGGGGTTGGGGTCGGGCCAGGGGTGCACCTTGGGCACGGGGCAGCACGGGGGGAGGGAGCGTCGGGGTGGCCAGTGGCCTGCGTCGAGGTCGGGTGCGACGCGCGTCGACGGCGGCCTGGGCAGGTGCGGGCGTGGGCGGTGGCGTGGGCGGGTGGGGCGTCGGCGGCGTGGGTGGGTGCGGGCGTCGGCGGTGGCGTGGGCGGGCGGGCGTCGGCGGCATGGGCTGGTGCGGGCGTCGGCGGTGGTGAGAGAAAGGGGATTCGAGCGAGAGTGAGAGAGAGAGGAAAGAGATAGGATCTAGCGGACGGTGCTGTAGGCAACTTAGCTATAGCGCGTGTTGGAAAACGCGCTATAGCTAAGTTAGCTATAGCGCTGCCCAAGCCAAAACGCGCTACTCCTATTTTTTTTCTTAGCTATAGCGCTCCCCAGGCCAAAACGCGCTACTACTAAACTTTTTCTTTTTTCTTTTTCTTTTTCTTTTTATTTTTCATATTCTACAAACTTTCTTCCTTTTTATTTTATTTCTATTTGTCTTTTTATATTTATTATTCTTTTTCTTTTACTTTTTTTTTTCTTTTTCATATTCCACAAACTTTCTTCCTTTTTCTTTTTTATTTTTCTTTCATTTCAGTTTCCACAACTTATTAGTTCTTTTTTCTTTTTTTTTCATTTCATTTTGCAAAACTTCCTTTCTTTTTCTTTTTTTCTTCTTTTTCTTTCATTTGCACTATTTTTTTTCTTATCTTTCTTTTGCACTTTCCTTCCTTTAATTTGGTCTGTCGTTAGAGCAATACCACTGTTACCCTCCGGATAATAATTAGTATAATATATATTACATGATTTGACCGCTAACACCGGTATACAAAAAAGACACACACAAACTTTGGGATTAGTTTGTCAGCTTGGGCGACGACGACGCTTTAGACTGATCTTCTTCCCTCTTTTGTTCATTGTCGAATAATTGAGCCCATGGTCATGACTTTTCCTTCTCCAGGGATTACGATCTTTCGTAAGTAATGTAGTCTTCATTCTTCTTTGGACATATGTTTCGACCTCATCAGCATCATCTTCCCACATCGGATCACCGTACTGGTCATAGTCTTGCTCGTTGGCGACTCCATCCATTCCTGCGATGCTCCTTCTGCTTCTCCTCACGACAACACGACTGGGATTGATCGGATCAGTTATGAAGAAACATTATGTCACATGTTTAGCGTGTACCCATGGCTCATTTTTGGCGATGGCGTTGACGGTACCGCTATCATCGAAGTCGGGTATACACATGGTAGTGAAATGTCAGTTTTCTCTGTGTACATTTTTAGCCCATCTGACATGGAACATCCTCGCGCTATGCAATCCAGAGTAGTTAAGCTCCCATATCTCTTCGACCCTTCCATAATATCTTTCTCCGTTCATGGCTTCCATCGTCACCCCTGAGTTTTGGTCATCATTGTTTATATCTTTCTCCTCCGTGTAGAACGTGTGTCCGTTGATATCATATGCTTGATAAGTCACGAGGTTGGTCGAGGGGCCATGTGCTAAGGCGTATATGAGTGTTCCGTTCGGACAACCCTCTTCCGGGGGATTAGCCAGAACTCGCTCTTTGAACCAACGCACGAAAGTGGAGTTGTGCTCTCTAATAACTTCAACGTCCGTCCTATGCACCCAACAGTCACGGTATTTCTTTGCGATGGTCTCTTTGTGCAGTGTCACAAAATCTTCTAGCACATCTAGGTGTTGTAGCACTACTAAGTTTGCCCTGTCAATGTCGTTTTGTTGGCCCAAGCATAACACATTCAAATCCCTATGACCGTTGGTGTGACCTTCGCCTTCGAGCCTTCCACAGTGCTTGTTGACGGGCAAACCAACAACACGGTCTTTGGTCAGATAACTCTCACAGAAAGAGATGCACTCTTTGGTCAGATATCCCTGGGCTATGCTTCCATCTGGATGGGACATGTTACGAACGAATCCTTTGATGACCCCATTCATCCTCTCGAACGGTATCATGCTATGCAGGAATGTCGGCCCTAGGTCGATGATGTCGTCCACGATGTGGACACATAGATGCACCATGACATCAAAGAACGCGGGCGGGAAGTACATCTCTAGCTCATTCAGTATGACAACGATCTCTTCCTGTAGCCTATGGAGTTGCTTCACACTGATCGACTTTCGAGAGATAGCATCAAAAAAGTGGCATAGGTCAGTAAGCGTCTCACGCACATGTGTGTCCATAATCCCTCTAAGTGCAACCGGGAGTAACTGCGTCATCATCACATGACAGTCGTGAGACTTCATCCCACTGAACCTTTTTTTCTTAGTGTCCAGATATCTGCTTATCTTCCCACAGTATCCGGAACTAACTTTGATTCCGGCAAGGCACTTGAACAATTGATCGACCTCCTTCGGATCTAAGGTGAAGCAAGAGGGGGGCAATATTGTTCTTCCTTCTTGTTTACTTTTTTGCCCCTATCTTCCGTCTCCGTCTCCGTCTCGGTCTCCTCTGACGACCTTTTACCGGGCATTTGGAGATCTTTCCTGATTTTCAAAAATTCCAAGTCTTTTCTTGCCTTCGGCCCATCCTTGGTCCTCTCCGGCATGTTCATCAATGTTCCAAGCAAACTCTCAAGGATATTTTTTGTGATATGCATTTGATCAAGGCTATGAGGCGTGTCGAGTATGGGCCAGTATTCCAAGTCCCAGAAAACAGATCTCGTCTTCCATACCTTCAGCAGGGGCTCCGGCGCCTTTTTCTTCGTCTTTCCCGGCGAGGGGCACTCTTTCCAGTTCTTCAATAACTCATATATTTCTGCACCGCTACGCTTACGTGGAGGACCTCGATGCTCAGCCTTACCATTGAATAGATCTCCACGCTTTCTCCATGGGTCATCCTTCTCGAGCCATCTTCGATGCCCCATGTACACGATTTTCGAAGACCCGCCATCTTTCGATAGCTGCAGAGAAGTTGTATCATCCATGCACCTCGTGCATCCGCAATATCCGTGGCACACCTGGCCGGAGAGATAGCCGTAACCGAGATAGTCCTGCACCGTCGTGATCAGCGCGGCTCTCATGTAGAAATACTCTCCTTTGCTTGCATCCCATGTCTTGGCCGGCGTTGTCCATAAGGTCTGTAACTCCTCTTTCAGTAACCCGAGATACAGATTTATATCATTTCCCGGTTGTCTCGGCCCTTGAATAAGCATAGCCATGTGTATGTATTTTTCCTTCATGCACAACCAGGGGGAGGTTGTACATCCATACAAACACGGGCCATGTGCTATGATTGGTGTTCTGGTTGCCAAATGGATTCATGCCATCACTACTAGCGCCAAGCACGATGTTCCTTGGATCATTTGCGAAAAAATCAAATTCAGCATTTAATGCTCTCCACTGGCTAGCATCTACGAGGTGTCTCAGCTTCGGCTCATCTCCGTCATCTGGCTTCACCCTCTCCGCGTGCCAGCGCATAAGCTTTGCTTCCTTAGGATCTACGAAATACCGCTGTAGACGCGGAGTGATCGGAAAGTACCATACAACTTTCTGTGGAGCTTTCTTTCCGGCCTTTTTATATCGTGAAGCATTGCACTTTGGACAGATGGTTTTTTCAGCGTGCTCGTTCCGATATATGATGCAATCATTGATGCATGCGTGATATCTAATATGTGGCAGATCAAGAGGGCACACGATTTTCTTTGCCTCCTCAACACTAGTAGGACACAGGCTTCCCGCGGGAAGAATCTTCTTTAGGTACTTCAGAAGCTCATCCAGGCTTGTATCTGTCCATTTGTTTTTTTCCTTCATCTTTAGAAGTTCTAGTGTGGAACTCAAGTGGGTCACCTCGGGATTATTGCAACCATCATATAAAGGAGTCATCGAGTCTACCTCCAGTTGCGCCAGTTTGGCCTCCTCTCTAGAAGCAGCTCTGTCACTAGTCGTCTTCTTGCGAAGCAGGTCTTGAACATGTGGGTCCCGCATGGCTGAACTTAGCAGTGACGAAGAAGGTGGCGTGTCCGCGTCTTCTCCGCCTTGAACTGTCTCTTCGCCATCGACATTTCTGAGGTAGTCTTCCTCTTCCGGCACATAATCGGTCATCTCTTCATCTGGTGGCCCCATGTCATTATTTCCTGCCCCGTCGACGTCCTCATCATCATCACTTATCCACCGAGTATGGCCATGCATGAAACCATGTATGAGAAGGTGCGCCTTGAATTTACCACCCTCAAAGGGGTCGAGCCTGACCCTTCCTTTGCATTTTCGACACGGACATAAAACAACCTTCAGTCTTTTTTCATACATGTCATCCACAGCGGATTGCCAGTATCTTTCCACCTTCCTTCCATTGACCTTCATGATCACTTGTGCGCCAAGCAAATATTTTAAACACGTATATATGCATGCATGGATCAAATTCATACAAAAATTCGGCATGACCTTCCCTAAATATAGGACATATTGAGTTTGCATGCCCGAAATTCGCCCAAACGGAATTGAATCGACATTTCGGCATAACATAGGAAACTCATGTCACCCACATTATTTCATCAAATACACAATGTAGGAAACTCGGATGATGCCACACACAAATCGGTATATATATTCTCATATCGCCCATATATTTATAGCTGCGATCCTATCCACACAAACACCTTTTTTGCTCATCTATGTGTTGAGAGGGATATCAAGCACCTTTCTTCTTAATTACCTAGTAGCTCTATATATATAGCTCTAACTAGCTAGCTAGCTAGCTAGGGAGAGAGAGAGAGAGAGCTAGCTAGGGAGATAGTGGGAGAGGAGAGGGAAGGCATTAATGGAAGGGGTGGAGGGCAAAGAAGAGGGGAGGGAGGGCATTAATGGAGGGGGTGGTGGAGGGCCAAGAAGAGGGGTGGTGGAGGGCACAAAGAAGAGGGGGTGGTGGAGGGCAAAGAAGAGGGCTCTAATGGAGGGGGTGGTGGAGGGCAAAGAAGAGGGGGGTGGTGGAGGGCAAAGAAGAGGGGGAGGGAGGGCTCTAATGGAGGGGTGGTGGAGGGGGAGCATTGAATGGAGCAAGCAAGGTGCAAGGAAAGGGGGAGAGAGGAAGGGGGAGAGGAAGAAGAAAGGGAAGGAAGGAGGGGAAAGGTGGTAGGTGGGTGGCGACCATAGCAGTAGCGCGGGGTGCCAAAGCACGCTACTGCTATGAGTGCCAGCCAAAATATCTGCTGGTACGTAAAACTAGCTATAGCTCTTGTACAAAAACAATGCTACTGGTATAAGTTTACCCATAGAAGAAATATCAGTAGCGCTTCTAGGTGCACGGGTGCTACAGCTACTTTCTTAACAGTAGCGCTTGTTAGGCAACAAACGCTGCTAATATTTTTTGGTCGGGTGGTGTGCTATGGCAAACTTACCAGTAGCGTGGCCTCCAAAAACCAACGCTGCTACTATGTTGTACCAGTAGCGCGCTTTGTAACAGACGCTACTGGTAACTATCAGTAGCGTGGGGTCCATAATACGCGCTATTGGTAAACTTCTATGTACAAGCCTTTTCCTAGTAGTGGACTATCTAGTACAAACCCATCTGGTTGTTCCATATAAATTTCCTCGTCCAACTCTCCATTTTGGAAAGCAGTCTTAACATCCATTTGAAGAACGAGAAGACCATGTGAGGCAGGTAGTGAAAGTAGAACTCAAATAGTGATCAGTTGAGCCACAGTTGAGTAAGTATCAAAGGAGTCATCACCTTCCATTTGGGTAGAACCTTTAGCCACGAGCCGAGCCTTGTACTTTTCAATAGTACCATCAGGCCGAAGCTTCTTCTTGAATACCCATTTGCATCCTATAGGTTTGCACCCATAAGGATGATCAGTTATCTCCCATGTTTCATTCGCCAAGATAGAATCCATCTCGCTACGAACCACTTCCTTCGAGTATTCAGCATCTTCAGATGCATAGGCCTCTGAAATAGAGCTGGGAGTGTCATCTATGAGATACACAAGAAAATCATCACCAAAGGACTTTGCAATCCTCTGTCTCTTGCTCCTAGTAGGAACTTCATTGTTCTCCTCCACAGGACTTTAAAAGTGTTCCATCGAAATGGTAGGTTTGGTAATTGTAACTGGTTCCTGATTCGATGAACTAGGCATCTCCTGATTAGATGAGGTAGTCATATCCTTCATGGGAAAAATATCTTCAAAGAAAGTCGCATCATTCGACTCCATGATCGTACCGACATGCATGTCAGATACCTCAGATTTTACAACTAAAAATCTACAACCAATGCTATGAAAAGGATATCCCAGGAAAACACAATCCACGGTTTTTGGTCGAAGCTTGCACTTCTTTGGAATTGGCACAATGACTTTCGCCAAACAACCCCAGGTTCGTAGATAAGAGAGTTTTAATCTTTTCTTCTCCCACTCCTCGAATGGAGTTATCTCTTTATTCTTTGTGGAAACTCGGTTTAGGACATGACATGCAGTCAATATCGCCTCCCCCCACCATGCCTTGGAGAGACCCGATGTGTCTAACATGGCGTTAACCAAATCAGCTAGAGTACGGTTCTCTCTTTCGGCTACCCCATTTGACTGAGGTGAATAGGGAGGCGTCCTCTCATGGATTATACCATGTTCCGCACAAAAAGCATCAAATTCATTGGAAAAATACTCTTCACCATGGTCGTACCTAAGCCTCTTGATTTTCCGATCAAGTTGGTTTTCCACTTCAGCTTTATAGATCTTGAAAAAGTTCAAAGCCTCATCCTTAGATTTTAGAAGATACACACGGCAGTATCTAGTGGAGTTGTCAATTAACGTCATGAAATATTTCTTTCCACCTTTTGTCAAAATACCATTCATTTCACATAGATCTGAATGTATGAGCTCTAGTGGTGTAGGATTTCTCGTATCCGCAGTCGTGTGAGACTTACGAGGTTGCTTAGCTTGCACACAAACATGACAGTTAGATCCCTTGATAGTGGTGAAACTAGGGATTAAGTTCAACTTTGCTAGTCGCGACATGCAACCAAAGTTAACATGACAAAGATATGAATGCCACACATTTGATTCACTATTGTTGCAAACATGATTAACAACTTCATTGCAAACGTCTGACAAGGATAAACGAAACAGGCCTCCTGACTCATATCCTTTACCAACAAAGGTTCCATACTTGGATATTACAAATTTATTCGACTCAAAGACAAGCTTATAGTCATCTCTACACAGAAGAGATCCGCTAACAAGATTTTTATTGACGGAGGGGACATAATGCACGTTCTTTAGCCACACGATCGACCATGCCAACACCACGAACAGAAGCACTTGAACCATTGCCCATCAGCACAGTAGAAGTCTATGCGGTCTGATAAGACGAAAACCTGGAAATATCACCGCATACATGCACATTAGCACCCGTGTCAATCAACCAATCAGGAGAATGACATACTGAAAGAAAAGTATACCATACCCAGCATCCTTCATGTCATTTTCTCTAATGAAAACATTAGCGGTCTTGTCGCCTTTCCCAGGATGACGCTTGTCATAGCGATTAGGGCAACTAGGAGCCCAATGATCAGGATCCCCACACACATGACAAACACCTTTCTTCTTGTCATTCTTCTTCTTGTAGTTCTTGTGCTGCACAGCCTTGTTCTTCCCATCAAACTTTCCCTTGTTCTTGAACTTGTGGGGCTGGAAGTTCTGCTTATGTACCAGATTGGCACTAGATCCTCCATCAATACCTCGAGCACGTGTGCCCTTTGCTCTCGCCTTTTCTTCCACATGAAGAGTACCAATGAGATCCGGAATGGAAAACTCCTGTCTCTTATGCTTTAGTAAGGAACCAAGGTTCCTCCATGAAGGAGGAAGCTTAGTGATGATGCCCCCGGCAACAAACTTGTCCAATAGCATACAATTGAAGTTCTCAAGTTCTCTAGCAAATGACTATATCTCATGAGCTTGTTCAACTATGGAGCGCTCTTCAGTCAACTTGTAATCATAGAGTTGCTCCATGATGTACAGCTCAGTACCAGCATCCGAGACCCCAAACTTGGCCTCGAGTGCGTCCCACACATCTTTTCCATTGTCAATTGACGCATCAACTATGTTCTCACCAAGAACACTTAAGAGAGCAGCCTTAAACAGAGTATCCATTTTCTGAAAAGCTTGTTCCTGTTGGGCATCATGCTCCCCTTCAGGTTTGCCAGGAGTGGCGTCATAGCAACTCATGGTTTGAACCATAAGACTGCTCTCATGCGCCACCTCTTATAGTGGATACCCTCAAACATAGGAGGTCTCATGGAAGCAGCAAAACCACTTGGTTTAAATTGCCTATAATAAGGTTTTTGGATTGTTGGAAATATGAGCAATTTACTGAATGATTTTATTAAAAGAAATACTAGATAAAGCACGACTAGTATAGCAGTGATAAAACAAGTCATGCGATTTGACAAAGAGAAGGTAAACAACATCTTCATATATGAACTATAACTAAACACATCTAGAGCAGACAGTATAGCAAGTTGCATATATGAAACAGAGTCTAACATATCTAGGGCAAACACTAGAACAAGGAACTGTAGGAGGGCCTCTAATAGAAAGAGGAAGAACGCGTACGGGACAGCAGCAGCAGAAGCGTTGGACTTGGGGTCGGTGTCCTCTCCAGCCATGTCGTCGAGGAGGTTGTCGACGTCGAGGAAGAAGTCATCGTCGGGGAAGTAGTCGTCGGAGTCCGGGGCGCCCGTGATGAAGAAGTCAGTAGTCGCGCGAAGCGCTCCCCAAAAATCTTATCACCCTTCTCCCGTATAGGACTCAAAGAGGTGTGGTTTCGGAGGCCTACTGTCCCAACCTGCGATGCACGCCGCAAGCCAAGATGGGGAAGAACGTAGCAGCATCGCTGTGATCGGGAACTTGTGGCGAGAGGAAGAAGAGGTTCTGGTGCGTCTCTCTGAGAGGAGCAACCTCCCTTTTATAGGCGCAAGAGAAGGAGGCGAGAGGCTGCGCCGGGAGCTTAAGAGAACGAGGGAGACGAAACGAATAGGCAGCAGGCGAAGAGGTGCACCGTTCGCATTAAATCTCCACTACAGCAAAAATCCCGTCATGCGTGGCAAAAATTTAGACATCGGCTCATTCCCGCAAACCGTGGCGAGGTGGGCGGCGGAGGAGGACCGCGCGTGGATGTCTCTCTTGTTCTCATCCTCATACATGTGGAGAAAGAGCCTCCCTTATAAAGAGGTCCAACTCCCTCTAAACTAGCAATGTGGGACTAAACTTTAGTTCCACCTCTTGCCTCGCACGAATGGGCTGCGTGGGCTTCTAGAATTTATTAGTAATTTCTGAACTTGCTATTGGGCTAGGCCCAAAATAGATAAAATTCCAGCGAGATCTAGGCTCTGCAAGCTTTTTCACACGTTGCGCAGAAATTTGTTCCTCATATAGTCATTGTTCGATGAATTGTTTTTATCATTATAAATAACTTTATGTTACTATTATTCATTCATTTTTTTCTCTAAAGCTCACATACTCTATTTTTAATATTTGAGGAGCTTTAAGTCCACGTTATACACGTCTACACTACATTTGACAAGTGGAAGTTTGTTCTTGCAGCAATTAAATGCCTCGGAGCTCTTCAAGATTGGTGCAAACAAATATTAAACGAGCATAGAAGCACTCATCTGGGCTAATTTAAAAAAACATACTTCTCTTGCATTATCCGGTTAACATTGTAACATGAATTCTTGAATATATCCCAACCAAATGCGAAAAGAATGTAATGCCTCTCTCACTACCTTTGCAGTTAAGCATTTTTCATACGAAGGGCCGGTGACTGCATACGCAACAATAAAGGAAGCGTGCACATATTATATCCTACTCTCCGATCTCTTCGCCGATGCAGTCAGCACACTTGAATTCTTTGAGATGTTTTGCTTCAGTGGCAGTTATGTTCACATATTTGCCATGGAACCACTGGTCACATATGTCACAGCACATCCAAAAGGCGTTGGCATGGTACTGAGCACTACAGTTTTCACAAAAGTATGTAACTTCATGATCATTGTCTTTGTCTTCAGCAGGCTTCCTAGAGTCCTTGTTTGGAGCAGATAAATCTTGCATCGACTCTTGAGATGGTGGCACGTTCTCTTCAGCAGGTGTGATAGAGTCAAGCAAGTCTACTGTAAAAAAAATGCCAGAGATTGGATTATTAGTTTGCGTGTTTGTTTTAGATTTGGGCAGTACAATTTTGTCACATTAGTTAACAGTTTTTTGCATGAAGCACCCATGCCATGCATATGGCTGGTGTTGGAGTGGTTCATACCATTGGCTGCAGGCTTGGAATTTCCTGGTGCTTCAATCCTATTCCGAGGCATGATAAATATGCAGATCTCTATTTTTGCTAAAATTATACACATCTCTCTACTTTTGGTGAATTTAAAAAATTAAGCTGGCCCTCTCTATATCTTCCATGAAAAAGATCGCATGTGCGCACACAAGTATATATGTTTATATACACTGTGCATTGCCAGTGGAAAATAGCTAGAATCCATATTCGAAACAATTTTTTTTAAATTTGATCATTACTAAAATAAATAGAAAACTATGTCATTTATCTGATGAAGTTTAGTGAAAAAATATGTATGTAATATATGCGGCTTAAAAATTACAAATATTTCAAAATAGAATACAGTGCATGGATACTCTTCATTGCCAGGAGAAAATGAATGCCCTCATGTACTCATATAAAATTAATGCATGATCAAATCCTAGAAAATATATGGTCTAAAGAAGATGAAGGTTTTGTGGGCGACAAGTGTCCAATGTCTGTAATAAACTTAAGACCAAACCCCATCATATTTCTTTAGGATATAAAAGGACACAAAATTATACTCCATCCGTTCCAAAATATAGTGCTTCCTCTATTCCCGTATTTCAACTCACTGGTAGAAAAAGAGCCTGTTGTCCCGGTTCGTAAGGGCCTTTTGTCCCGGTTCTGGAACCGGGACTAAAGGGTCGGTACTAATGCCCTGTCCCTTTAGTCCCGGTTCAATCCAGAACCGGGACAGATGAGCCTCCACGTGGCCTGTGCGCGGAGCCCAGGCAGGAGACCCTTTGGTCCCGGTTGGTGGCACCAACCGGGACCAATAGGCATCCACGCGTCAGCATTTCTGTGGTTGGGGTTTTTGTTTTTTTAAAGGGGGGGGGTTTGGGGGTTTTGGGGGGTTAATTTAGGTGTTTCATATATTGTGTTAGCTAGCTATAATTAATAGAGAGAAGTGTCATTTCTTATGTCTGTGCTTGGTCGACGCTACGTACTATACATACGTATAGAGAGGACTAGACACGCTAGTTAGCTAGTAAGCAAACCAAGGAAACAGAAGATCGTCATGAACATATATGCATACAGAGAGAAGTAATATCGACCACCTCTCCATCTCCGAGAGATTGGTCGAACAACAAGTTCTCGTATATCTATCCGACACTACCGGCTACATATATACAATAATTATCTCTTACAAATATAATCATACGGATTTAGGGTCCACATAGTATTCTCCGTCTTCAGGGATCACGTGGTCAAGAAAGAATGCCGTCAATTCCTCTTGAATTGCTCGCATGCGAGCTGGTGCTAGGAGTTCATCCCACTTCCGAAACATCTAATTTAAAGAAGGGGGTCAATACATATATATATGAATGAATGAAACTCAACACAAATGATGGTAATAAAATAAAATTGTGAATGTTGTTATTTACGTACTTCATATTGTTCGTCAGTGTAGCCCCGCTCACAGATCGTGTGGCGGATGGACTCGCAAACGTAGTATCCACAGAAATCATTCCCTTGTTCCTGCCATAACCACTTTACAAGAAATAGAGGTCAATCAAACTGATAAGCAAGAAATAGAGGTCAATCAAATGGTATTGATGAAACTAGCGCTTGAATGACTAGTAGATGCGCGGAACATGCTACTATAGTACTTACTTTCGGGTGTCTAAATTGCAGCTTCTTCGGCAGTCCCGGAGCTTTTCTGGTGAATTTTCTCCAAACCCTGCCGGACAAAGAAAACAATTACTTGATATATCAGGAAATGAACAAAGTTGCTGATATGGTGGATAATGATTGATTTAACTTACTTCTTGAGTATTTGAGTCATGTCTGCATAGTCCTGGGGATCTTTTCGTCTTGAGTCTAAGACGGTTACTAGTCCCTGCTCAAGCTTAATCTCTAGCAGAATATAGTGGAAACAGCACACGCATGCATAACTCATCAATTACATTACTATAACCATGACTAATATATAAGGGAAACCGAATACGCATAAGACAGTAACACTCACTTGAAGTTGTAAGGAAAGAGTATTATATCTTTGTTTTCATTTATTACCAACGATCGTAGCAAGTTGGCCTCGGTAGCTGCGGCATGAAATTTAACCTGAGTTGCATCTATGAGATATGTGTTAATGAACCCAATATCACCAACTTGTCTTTTCTTCAATTCGGTGATCTTCAATCTGCATAATATAGTGAGGATGATTATAAATACATGCAATGAAAGAGCTGAGCTATATAGAGAGACTTAATGACAGAAATAGTACTACTTACAGACAGTAGCAGGCGACCGTTGTTTTATCGAGGGCCAATTGATTGAAAAACTGATAGAACTCCTCAAATGGAACAGGCAACAGTTCAATTCCAATGAGGTCATGCTCCTTTTTTACTTTCACATAAAAGTACTCATCCCCCCAGAGTCTCTGTAGATTTTCAAGTACCAATCATGCAATCTTCGCATCATCGTTGATAGAGATCTTTCATCTTTGACGAGAGGCTTCCCGTACTCGTATCTTTGTATCGGGACCTCCATGGGTTCATAATGTACATCGTCGGGCAGGTAATCTGCAAGATTGCTATAACCGGGCACCATCTTCGGATCATTAGCGACGTTGTGGCTAGGCACCTTGAGCGGGGGACATGATTGCTTCGCTTGTTCGCCGAGCTGGGCAATTTGTTTCCCAGCTCGTCGTTCTTTCAGCCTTTGATCACTGACAGTACTTCCCGACCGCTCTGCTTCGGCAAATTCCTTTCCAATAATGCGCTCATAGTTTCCCTTCGGCGGAGACTTGGGTGGTTTTGTCAGGGCAGCCAGAGTGCGCTTCGCTTTCACCGGATCTACCTTCTCCTCCGGAAGTGGATTTCTCTTTGCTTTCAACCCTTGAAACCAGTCATCCACTTCGGTTCGTGCGATCTCGGCGTTCTCCTCCGGGGTCCTCTCGTATGGTAACTTCTCTGGAGTCTTCAGAGAAGGACCGAATCTGTATGTCCTCCCGCCTCTGGCTGTACTGCTAGACGTCGGGCGAGCAGACTGAGCGGTTGTCTTCTTTACTTGCTTACGAGGCGGAGGAGAAGGACTATGACGCGCCGGAGCAGCCGGAGCAGCGGCAGGTCTCTTCCGCCCTTGCTGACGAGGCGGAGAAGGAGGAGGCTGGCTGCTCGGGCGCGTCGGCGCAGGCGGAGAAGGAGGCGGAGTGCCACCACGCGCTGGAGAAGGAGCCGGTCAAGTGCCCTGATTGTCACTCGCCGGAGGAGGAGGCGGTGGAGGAGGCGGAGTGACCTGACTCACCGGAGGAGGAGGCGGTGGAGGAGGTGGAGTGCCCTGACTCGCCGGAGGAGGAGGCGGTGGAGGAGGCGGAGTGCCCTGACTTGCCAGAGGAGGAGGAGGAGGCGGAGGCGTCCAGTTCGGAAGGTTGATGAGCTCCTTCCGCCATAGGCATGGAGTCTTCAGAGCAGACCCCAGCCTAGTTTCCCCTTCATCAGTAGGGTGGTCAAGCTGGAGGTCCTCAAATCCCTCCGTTATTTCATCCACCATCACCCTAGCATATCCTTCTGGAATCGGCCGGCAGTGAAAAGTTGCGTCGGGTTCAGTAGGATAAACAGAGCCAACAGCCGCCTTGACCTTCAAATTCATCCATTGCGTCATAAGGTGGCAATTTTGAGACTCCGTGATAGCATCCACGGGATAGCTGGCAGGAGCCGTCAAGGCACGCTCCGGCTGAAGCAACTCGGTGGAAGCCATGCTGCTTCTCCGCTGAGATGGCGGGGTAGCTTCGGGGGAAGCTTCGGCAGTACGTTTGCTGCGATTTGCTTCTCGTATCTCTATCGCTTGTACCCTTGTTTGCAGCGCCTGCATTTGGGTCTGCTGCACTTTTTTCCTCCTCTCATGAGATTTGTAACCGCCTGCGTCCGGAAACCCAACCTTCCACGGAATGGAGCCTGGCGTGCCTCATGTCCGTCCAGGGTGCTCAAGATTCCCGAGGGCCATTGTGAGCTCATCATTCTCTCTGTCTGGAAAGAACGTCCCTTGCTGCGCTGCTTCGATATAGTACTGAAGCTTCCTGACTGGTATGTCCATTTGATCGTTCGTCCAAATGCACTTCCCTGTTACAGGGTCCAAGGTTCCGCCAGCCCCGAAGAACCAAGTCCGGCAATGGTCTGGCCAGTTAATTGTCTCTGGTTCGATCCCTTTATCAACTAGATCATTCTCAGTCTTGGCCCACTTAGGCCGGGCTACGAGGTAGCCACCTGACCCCGTGCGATGGTGATGCTTCTTCTTCGCAGCATTTTGATTGTTTGTCACCGACATCTTCTTACTCTTTTCCGATGTCTTGTGGGCCACAAATGCGGGCCAGTGATCTCTGATCTTCTCATATCTGCCCTTGAATTTTGGTGTCTCATTATTTTTGACAAACTTATTCAGCTCTTTCTTCCACCTCCAGAATAGTTCTGCCATCCTCTTAAGAGCAAAAGACTTGATTAATTGCTCTTTAACTGGCTTCTCTGGATTATCCTCTGGCGGTAGGGTGAAATTTGACTTCAGCTCAGTCCAAAGATCATTTTTCTGCATATCATTGACATAAGACACCTCGGGGTCTTTTGTATCCGGCTTAAACCATTGCTGGATGCTGATCGGGATCTTGTCCCTAACCAAAACCCCGCACTGAGCAACAAATGCACTCTTTGTCCGGAGGGGTTCAATCGGTTGGCCATCGGGTGCGATTGCTATGATCTCAAACTTTTCATCCGAGCTCAATTTTTTCTTCGGGCCTCGTCTCTTTACCGAAGTTGTGCTCGATCCGGAGGGCTAGAAAAAAGAACAAAGACTTAATTAATATGTGTACATACCAAAACAATGAATGCATCAATTAGCTAGTCAGCAGAAGCTTAACTAATATATATACCTGGCCGGACTCGGTTCGGTCACCGGAGACGTCATCATGGTCTCCTTCTTGCACCGGCATTGGGTCACCGAAGCCGTCCTCACGGTCTCCTTCTTGCACCGGCATTAGGTCACCGGAGCCATCATAATCAGCTGCTTCCAGACCATCGGTCTCGTAGAGAAACAACAAGCAAATGGCATCACTTCCTCGTGCGATTATGTCCCCCAACAACTCTTCTTGTACTTCGTCTCGGGCGGTGTCCATAGTTTCTACAAATATTGACAACATGGCAATTATTATTCAAACATGACAGATGGATATATTAGTCGCAAAAACGTAGAACTAATATTAATTAGTGGCCTTGATGCTCCTTCTCTAGGGTTTGGGGTAGCCTCGACACTGCTTCTCTAGGGTTTGGGGTGGCCTCGACAATGCTTCAAGGATAAAAAAAGAGAGGAAGAAGAAAAAAAAGAGGAGAAGAAAGAATAGAGGAGTAAGAACTCCTCTATTCTTTCTTCTCAAGAACTCCTCTATTCTTTCTTCTCCTCTTTTTTTTCTTCTTCTTCCTCTTTTTTTTATCGGGAACGAGGGTCGTCGAGGGTCATCGAGCGATAGAGGAAACCCTAAATAGCAAGTATCGTGGGTGTGAGATACATGTGGCCGTCGGTGTCGGACACTACATCCACGTCCCACAAGTGACGTGGGCGTCGAAGCCCGTGCCACTTGTGGGACATGGCTGTAGTGTCCGACACCGACGGCCACATGTATCTCACACCGACGATACTTTCTATTTAGGGTTTCCTCTACCGTTCGGCGACCCTGACCCTCGACGACCCTCTTTTTCTTCTTCTTCTTCTCTTCTTCTCTTTTTTTCTTCTTCTTCTTCTCTTCTTCTCTTTTTTTCCTTCTTCTTCCTCTTTATTTTATCGAAAACGAGGGTTGTCGAGGGTCAGGGTCGCCGAACGGTAGAGGAAACCCTAAATAGCAAGTATCGTGGGTGTGAGATACATGTGGCCGTCGGTGTAGGACACTACATCCACGTCCCACAAGGGACGTGGGCGTCGAAGCCCGCGCCACTTGTGGGACGTGGATGTAGTGTCCGACACCGACGGTACATGTATCTCACACCGACGATACTTTCTATTTAGGGTTTCTCCTCTACCGCTCGGTGACCCTCGACGACCCTCGTTCCCGATAAAATAAAGAGGAAGAAGAAGAAAAAAAAGAGGAGAAGAAAGAATAGAGGAGAAGAACTCCTCTATTCTTTCTTCTCCTCTTTTTTTTTCTTCTCCTCTATTCTTTCTTCTCCTCTTTTTTTTTCTTCCTCTTCTTTTTTATCCTCTTCTTCCTCTCATGTTCGAGAGGATCGCCGAGGGGTCGGGAGGTTGCCTAGTGTCAAAGAATTCAACAAAACCATGTCTTCATCATTAGGCGAAAGTAACAGGTGCATGATGGTACGAAGCTCTCCAAAGTTATTTTGGAATGGAGTCCCAGATAAGATAATTCGCTTTTTGGTTCAAAGTTCAGCAAGAACCTTCCAAATATCGTTATTTGGAAGGCCTTTGCTGAAATTCATACAAAAAGGCAGATTATCCTATCCGGGACACCATTCCAAAATAACTTTGTAGGACTTCGTCATGCCCTGGTTACTTCCGGCTAATGATGAAGCCATGGATTTCTTCAATACTTTAACACTAGGAAACCTCTCTCGACCCCTCGGCGATCCTCGACCCCTCGAACCCTCGACGACCCTGGACCCCTCGACCCCTCGAACCCTCGACGACCCTAGACCCCCTCTCGACCCCCTCATGTCGAAGTTATCGGGTAGGGGGTATATCGACAACGACATACCCAATACATGCATACATACATACATATCACATGCATCCATACATATATGAACAAAATTAATATCTACTAATTAACAACCTAAATAAAAAAACTAATACATATAGGAAGAAGAAGAAAGAATAGAGGAGAAGACTTCCTCTTCTTCCTCTCCTCTTCTTCTCCCTCTTCTTCTCCCTCTTCTTCCCCTTCTTCCCTCGACACCCTAAACTAGTTCTCAACCCTCGACCCCCTAAACTAGTTCTCAACCCTCGACCCCCTAAACTAGTTCTCGACCCCCCTCATGTCAAAATTATCAGGGAGGGGGTATATCGACCCCCCCTCATGTCGAAGTTATCGGGGAGGGTTATATCGACCCCCCCTCCTGTCGAAGTTAACGGGGAGGGGGTATATCGACAATGACATGCATACATGGAAAAAATGCTATCCATCTATACATACATAGCCACATACATATATACATGAAAATAATGTTATGAAAAAAATACGAACAAAAAAATGCTATGAACAAAAAAATAATACACATAAACAAAAAAATACATATATGAACAAAAAATGCTATGAACAAAAAAATTACACATATATGAACATCTATACATACACATAGCCACATACATATATACATTATATATACGTACAAAAAAATGAAAAAAATGATAAACAGGTGGCGGCGGCTCAGAGCAGCGAGGTTGACTGGCGAGGGCGAGGGCGGGGGCAGCAAGGGCGGCGGCGAGGGCGGCGGCGAGGGCGTCGGATGGCTCGGGGAGGAGGGCGGCGAGGGCGGCACGGGCTCTGGGAGGAGGGCTCGGGGACGACAGCGAGATCGGGGGCGGCGCGGGCTTGGGGACGACGGCGAGCTCGAGTGGCTGCGCGGGCTCGAGGGCGGCAAGGGCTCGAGGGCGGCAAGGGCTCGAGGAGCGGGCGGCGGCGACGAGGAGCGGGCGGTGACGGCGACGGCGACCTCGGGGCGGCGACGGCGAGCACGGGCAGCCTGGCGGCGTCGTCGGGGCGGGATCGAAGAAACTGAACCAAAATTTTCACAAGTGTGGCTTATATAGACGGAGTATTGGTCATGGTTCGTGGCACAAACCGTGACCAATGCCCCCCTTTAGTCCCGATTGGTGGCACCAGCCGAGACCAAAGGCCTCTTTTCAGCAGCCCAAAGGGCGGGAAGCGGCGGCCTTTGGTCTCGGTTGGTGGCAGCAACCGGGACTAAAGGGGGCATTAGTTACGGTTTGTGCCACGAACCGTGATCAATGGCCCCCTTTAGTCCCGGTTAGTGCCACCAACCGGGACCAAAGGCCTTGTGCGGCTACTGCGTCGAAAGTTTAGTCCTACCTCGCTAGTTGAGAGGGGTGCGCAGTGGTTTATAAGCCCCACTGCCGCACCCCTCTTGAGCTCCTCTCCATTGCAGGCTTACGGGTCTAGTTGTCACTGCTATGCCTGTGGGCCTACTGGGCCTCCTACGGGCCTGAATCCTGGCCCTTGGATGGGTTTCTAGTCGTATTTAGGCCGTGGGGGCCCAGTAGGTGGCATTTTTTGTTTTTTTGTTGCTTTATTTATTTTCTTTTCTTTTTTGCTTTATTTTTTTATTCTTTATGCTTTTAGTTTTAGAAAAATTATAAACTTTTTGTTAATGTCATCATCATCATCGGGCACATCGTCTAGTTCCTCTTGATCTTCAGCAGCTTCACCCGTTGCAGCATCATTGGGCACATCGTCTGGTTCCTCTTGATCTTCACCAGCTCCCCCCGTTGCAGCACCACCGTATTCAGGGGGTACATAGTTGTCATCGTACTCTTCTTCTTCGTCGTCTTCCATCATCACCCATATTTCTCCGTGCCTCGTCCAAACATTATAGTGTGGCATAAAACCCTTGTAAAGCAGGTGGGAGTGAAGGATTTTCCGGTTAGAGTAAGACCTCGTATTCCCACATTCAGTGCATGGACAACACATAAAACCATTCTTCTTGTTTGCCTCAGTCGCATCGAGAAACTCATGCACGCCCTTAATGTACTCGCGGGTGTGTCTGTCACCGTACATCCATTGCCGGTTCATCTGCGTGCATTATATATAATTAAGTGTCCAAATTAATAGAAGTTCATCATCACATTAAAACCAAAGTGCATACATAGTTCTCATCTAACAACATATAGCTCTCCAGAGCATCTAATTAATTAAACCATACATTGAAACTATGTAAAACATTTCAATGCGAAAAAAAATGCGATCATAATAGCAACCAAGGTAACAATTGATCCAACGGCATAATGATACCAAGCCTCGGTATGAATGGCATATTTTCTAATCTTTCTAATCTTCAAGCGCATTGCATCCATCTTGATCTTGTGATCATCGACGACATCCGCAACATGCAACTCCAATATCATCTTCTCCTCCTCAATTTTTTTTATTTTTCCCTTCAACAAATTGTTTTCTTCTTCAACTAAATTTAACCTCTCGACAATAGGGTCGGTTGGCATTTCCGATTCACATACATCCTACATAAATAAAATCTATGTCACGTTGGTCGGCATAATTTGCATAAACAATAAATGAACCAATAGTTATAAAGATAATATATATACCACATCCGAATCATAGACAGGACGAGGGCCGACGGGGGCGGATACCAAAACCATCGTAGTATATAAGATGCAATAATAAAAGTAAGAAAATAATACAAGTATCTATGTAAACATACAAGTAAGAATATGTTTCCTTTCAGAAAGAAGATAAAACA
This sequence comes from Triticum aestivum, assembly GCF_018294505.1. Lineage (NCBI taxonomy): Eukaryota > Viridiplantae > Streptophyta > Magnoliopsida > Poales > Poaceae > Triticum > Triticum aestivum. Next base: position 63,074,150 of record NC_057812.1, read on the forward strand.
AGAGGCTCACCACAGTGGTGCCGGCGATGAGCTCGGCGCGGGTGATCGACGGCGGTGAAGACGGGGACGGGGCGCGACGGACCGCTAAACCTAGACAAATATTATGGAAAATGGAGCTTGGAGGTCGAGTTTGGAGAGGAGAAAGCTTAAGTAGTGTGGCTCGGGCATTCCATCGAACACCTTGTGTGCATAGGAGGTGAGCTACAGCACCACCAAGCCCTCTCCCCCTCGGCCAGAGAAAAACAGAGCGCTGGGGTGCTCTGCTCGCGAGCGAGGGGTATATATAGGCACCTCATTGGTCCCGGTTGGTGACATGAGCCGGAACTAAAGGGGAGCCTTTGGTCCCGGTTCAAGCCACCAACCGGGACCAATGGTGGTGGGCCAGGAGCGAGGCCCATTGGTCCCGGTTCATCGCACCAACCGGGACCAAAAGGTCCAGATGAACCGGGACCAATGGCCCACGTGGCCCGGCCGGCCCCCTGGGCTCACGAACCGGGACCAATGCCCACATTCGTCCCAGTTCTGGACTGAACCGGGACTAATGGGCTGATCCGGCCTGGACCAAAGCCCTGTTTTCTACTAGTGACTTTGAACATAAAATTAGCCAACAAGACCGACTGCGGCAGGAGCAAAAGTTATACCAGTGAATTTGTATTCAAAAGAAGTTTTTAATTATATAATTTTTTTCTCCCTCCGCAGTCGGTCTCATTGGTTAAATTTATGAACAAAGTTAGACCAAGGGAAGCGCGGGCGCACTATATTTTAAAACGGAGGGAGTACATCCACCAAAGAATTTCGCGTTTGCAATACTGTAGCCCACCAGTACACATGCAACCTTCATAAAATTGCTACCATGTTACATCTTCTATCAATTTTGAGTTATTGGGGGCATAGCACACCAAGAATATATATCACGCGCATTGATTTTACACACTAGTCAATTGGAAAAGTCTATGCACGCAAAACATACTACCACTAATGCAGAGAGTTGTTTATAACTCTATACTCTTTGTCCTTTGTCTAATACAAAAATAAACATGGTTGCATATCAGAAAATAACATTTTTCTTCCGGAGAAATATGTTTGAAAGTAAGTGATCAGACTACCAGCCTAAATTCCCCTGTGTTTCAATACAGAACTTCACTAGCTAGGCCGTGCAACAGCAGTGGATTGATGACTAGCTTTTCTTCGTGAAAAAAACGGATCTGAGAGTTCATGTCAGCCGGATTTACAATTTTGTAATTAAAAATGGATCTAAAATTTTAGGGACAGCAGGATCTAAAAAATACGGCCACAAATGCCCGTAGTTGTCTAACTCAATACTTTTTCCTATGTCTAATAAGAAATAAAGACCATTATATGTTTCAAAGCAACTGATCAAACTATCAGTCCAAGTTTAATTAAATAAAGAACTTCACTAGCCCGTGCAATAACGGGATTGATGACTTGTTTTTCTTAGTACAAAATGGATCTGAGATTTCATGTCAGATGAAACTATCAGCCTATCCCTAATACTAAAATAAACACCGGATCTGAAGTTCTTTTTCCTATGTCTAATACAAAAATAAACAAGGTCATATGTTTAAAAGTAACTGACAAAACTATCATCCTAAGTTTCCCCATGATTGAGTGCAAAACTTCACTAGGCCGTGCAAACACGGGATTGATGACTAGTTTTTCTTAATAAAAAATGGATCTGAATTTTCATGTCAGATGAAACTATCAGCCTCTGCCTAATACGGGATCTAAAGATTTTTTTTCCTATGTCTAATAGAAAAATAAACTCGCTTATATGTTTAAAAGTAACTGACCAAACTATCAGCCAAAGTTTCCCCATGTTTCAATACAGAACTCCACTATCCCGTGCAACAGCACGGAACTGATGACTAGTTTTTCTTAATAAAAAATGGATCTGGAATTTCTTGTCAGCCGGATTTACAATTTTGTAACAAGCAATGGATAGAACATTTCTGGGACAGTTGGATCTCTATATTACATACCTTCCTCGCGCAATAAATCATATAATGTATCCTGATCTGCGTGTATGGCAACAAGGAGGAGAAGAGATCGGTGTTTGCACGGACTTGGACAAGCGCGCTGGGGCGGCCAGAGAAGTCCTCATAGATGTTCTCCACGGTCCATGAGACGGCCGGGCGGGACCGCCATTCACCAGGGTGTGCCCATGAACGGGAACGGTGAGACAACGCCTGGAGGGAGTGGGGTTGGAGGAGGAGCCGTCGCGAGATGCGTCCATGGGATGAGATTCGTGCTAGGTTCGCCGGCAGCTGGCTGGCAGAGATAGGCGGAGCTCTTGAAGGAGGAAGGTGGAATTGGATCTATGGGAGCACCCTGTTGCTTCGCTGCTTTATAAAGAGCGGGCGGCGTCAAGAGGATGGAAGACTGGGGAACGGAGGCCGCGGGCGGGTTACTACTTTTCTTTCGAGTCTCTGGCGAGATGTATTTGTTTTCTTTCATTTCCTACCAAGTTTTTGGCCACGCCGGCGAGGTCCTAAGGCTACTGGCGTGTGGTCCCTGGATCAGCAGTCCAGAATACACGGTACTCTTTTGTTTCCCTCATTAATTTCATTTGTTTTTTCAAAGGCATTTATTTCCTTCGTAGTGTAGAAAGTACACGGCATGATGTTCTCCCACGGTTCTGAAATGCATGATGTTTTAGTCATGCAGTTTCTAAGATGAAACTTTGATGATTACTAGCACAAATGCCCGTGCGTTGCAACGGAAGAAAACACCGGTTCCTATGAACCACGGTTGGCCGAGTTAAGAAATTGTGTCGTAGGACAACAGTCGCTCATGAGAAAAAAGATGGATCATCTGAGAATTGCAACGTGAGCTCATGACATGGGGCATGTATGATTCCGGGTAAATTTATGTTCCCAAACTGAAAAATTTACCAATATCAATAGTATTAAGTAATAGCAGCACCAAGCAAACCATCCTAGAATAACAATTGCAGCAGCAGGCAACTCCAGACATCATTTAATTTAGTCCATTTAGCTCTGTGGGTGGAGAGGGATGGGCGTGCTGAGGAGTTTGACCAGGGGCCTTCGACTTTGGAGCATATTCTTTGAGAGTTAAGTAACTTTGGAGCAAAGGAGCCCGTGCATTGTAACATGGATAATACATATCTCTCTCCCTCCATCCTCCTTCAGGTGTTGATGCTCTCGATCTTGCGCGTAGTGTTAGAGCTTGATGCTCCTCTACATGGCAGCACTCATATTGTTACATCAATCAATGTAAATAATTAAGGAGCATCATCATAAAAATTCAACCGAAATGTTACAAAATAATTTAAAACACCATGATTTTCCTTTTTCTTTGTGTCTCGAGAATCCAAGATTTGTCATATAAAGAACTGGGTACGTTCCGGATTTTGGAGATTAAATTTAACTTCTACTTCTCTTAATTATCCAACCAAGTGAAAATGGATCTCTCCAAAGTTGTTTATAGCAATAATTTATGCAAACATGTGCCCACTGTTCTCTCAGATAAATTCAACAATATCATTTAGACATGTAGATCCATATTGATGCTAACAATTCTATCAACCTAACACTGTCTATACACCCCTTATGTTGTACATTGTGCTACTATAAATTCTCTCGGGAAAATGCAATGCATCCCGCTTCCAGATGGTTCGTTTAGCTCTTTATAGCAGATGGCCAAATTTGGTTGGATTATTTTATTAGCAGTTAGAAGTAGACTAAATCATGAAAATCAACAATGTTCTTAATCGAAGAAGAATTGACGAGGTAAGTACTAAATTACTAACCTTCACAAAATAGTTTTAAATAGCGCGCTAAGCCTCTTAGCGGTGAACCTCTTCTAAACGCTATAGCGTGCTATAGCGGAGCTATAGCGCGCTATTTAAAATGTTTGTTCATTTGTTTGGACCAATGTCTCTTAGCGCAAGACCTTCTGTAAATGCTATAGCGTGCTATAGCGGAGCTATAGCGGGCTATTTAAAACGATTCTCCGTGCCAATAAAATCACTATATGACCTTCAAAGAAGCTGGGAGTTAGGGCATCTCCAGCCAGGCCCTCAAGAAGCCTGCCCAGGCGCATTTTTAGACGCCGGCGAGTAAAAATCCTTCCAGCCGCAATCCCAGAGTCACGTTTTTCGCCGGATCTGACGAAAATCACGGCCGGCGCTCGCGATGGAAACTCAGTAAACCGGGATGCAGCTGGGGGCGCCGGCGCTATATTTTAGCCGCGAAAGGCCCACTGCCAGCCTCTAATCTCTCTCTCCTTTTTCTAGCTAGACCCACCACGTGAGGCATGCAAAAAAAGACAACACGGAGAAGCCGCAAGCGGCCGGCCCCGGAGTCCGTCGCTGGCCCCGCGCCGCGCCTCCCTGGAGCAGCTTCACACCGCCGGCCCTGCGCCGCGCCTCCCCGGAGAAGCTTCACGCCGCCGGCCCGGTCGCCGGTAGCCAGCCCCCGCAGGCCTCCGTGCGCTACCGAGCCCGTCACCGGAGCAGCTCTCTCCTCCACGGGCGGCCCCGGCATCGGGCGCGCCGGCCATGGGCGGCCCCGGCCCCAAGCATGCCGACCACAGCCGGCCCCGAGCGGCCCCGGCCCGGAGCCACGCACCGTTGGGCGCAACCCTGAGCCTCAAACGGGCACGGCACGGCTGGCGGCGGCCAGCGGGGAGCCGGGGCGGGCACGGGCGAGATGGGCGGACGGGGGCGGCGCGGCCTGGCCTCGTGAAGCTGTCCGACTCAGGGCGCAGGGCCATGGCTTCCGGACCTGGCGCAGGGCGCGTGCGTCGCGCTGGAGCGCATCCACCATGCGCCATGCCACCGTCCAGTAGTTGGAGCACGGAGGCAAAGAAGACGCGGAGACGGTGGCGACGCCATCCACGCGGAGGCCACGGCGGTGCGCGAGCTCCTCCTGGCATCGCTGGCCGCGGCGGGGCACTGGGCGTCGGTGCTCTTCCTCGCTGCGCGCCACGCGCTCGTGAACCTTCGAGCTGCCGCCACGCGTCCTGCTCGTCGAGGTGCAGAGATGCTTGGGGTGGAGACGGCTGGAAAAATTTGCCACCCAGACTAAAAAAATCTGCCGGTGCCTCCCCAGAAGGCCGAAAAAATGCCTCCTGGGGGGCACAACGGCTGGAGATGCCCTTAGCCCACAGGAGGCACGCTACGGCCATCATGTGAAGCACATACACCAAGCGTATGCCACCACCATGGATTCCTCATGCAATCATACCATGAACAAACTTTGAGCATCTTCTATCTCAGACTTATCTCTGAACATAGGTGTAACCCATCCTACCCTACCTCGGCTTTGTGACTTACTGGTTAGCACAAACAAATCACACTTTAATTCTCAGATCACTACATGCAACGTCATGTATGGGAATCAATCAAAAAGCACCATCTGAAAACCAAAGCAAAACTTTATAGGATTGGTTAATAACTTTATTTCACCAGTCCTAGTCTTCTGAAGCCTGGAGAAGATTAGCAAGCTAAGAGTCGAAGAGAACGTGAGTAGGAGATGACATTGTGCAGAGCGTGCAACTACACGCACGCACGCAGAGAGGGTGCACTTCCAGCTTGAGAGTTGGGGCTAGCTCGACATCTTCCTGTCAGATCAAGACAACAATACATGCAAGCAGTCGACGCATATTACTTGGGGATCCCTTGGAATCGGCGGAAACACCATGCACGTAGGAGGCTGAGGTCTTCGCTCAGCGAAACCGACACCGGCAATGTGATCCAATCGGCGCCGACAATGTGATCCGATCGCCGAAGTTACAGGTATGAATTCGCTCTGGCGACTCAACAGGAAAGATGACCTGTTCAGTTCCTTGAACCTCTGTCACTCGGTTGCTCCTGCGCCTCCACGTGATCCCAGCCCCTCCTCCCTCTACAGGTCTTTTCCTTGCCTCCACCGTTCTACACACATGCGTTCTATACTGCCTTTCCTCCTGTTTGTAACTTTGTATGCCATTTATCTTTCTTGATTGATATAAGCCCGTCCGTTCAATTTCTGTACGCATCAGACTGCAATTCCCTGCCGGCGTATGCATAGTTCCATGCCTGCGCCGGCACATCCAGAAGTGGCGATGAACATGTCAGGATTAAGATCGGTGGCCTTTGCTTTCCCCAGGTTTGGTTGGCTGCATGCTAGGTCCAGCAGAAGAAACATCGACCATCTCTCTCAAATTCGCTGGTGGCAAACCTCTCAGATCGACCTTGAGTATTGATTCCCTGCCGGTGCCATGGTACGTGAGGCAGGGACGGCAGTCTTTCCACGTGGCCCACGCCGAGATCGCGGGCGGCGATTAGTATGGATTTCTCCACCGGCGCCATGATACTTTACGCCAAGAGGCGACCTCCAGTCAGCAGCCTTGCACCCGACAGATCTTGTTCCGATTCAATTCTCGTGATGTGATATGAGGTGCAAATCGATAGGATTAATTCATGTGTGTAGGGCACATCTAGAGGTGCTCTAGTTATTGCACATCTAAATGAGTGAATTAAGCATAAAGAAAAAGAGAAAAAAGAAAAAGAAAAGGAAAAATCCACACTAATCTCAATGTAAGATCAATGATATAGGACTTAGATGTGCAATACTTATGGCACATCTAGATGTGCTTTAGCAAAACTGTTAATTCATCTTATGACAACTGGATTTGTATTGATCTTGCTAGAGGAAAGGCAGGATTCATGGAAACGGCAGGTACATCCAGATTTTAAGGAGGGAATCAAGGGAGATCTTTCCGGTATTGTTTTCCTTTTTTGTTTCAGTGTATTCCGGTTTTGTTTCCAACCCGTGCCGTGCGAGAGAGATGGCAACGAAGTGATGGGCTGGCTTAGTAGGCCCAAAGGGAGACACGAAGGATGAATTGGCCGGCTTCCTGCACGTACGAACAAAAAACCCATGAAGATTTCCTTTTCGATTTGTTCAATCTAGCATCAATCTCAGCCGTCAACGTTTATGGTTAACACAAAAATTGACATCTGACTGTTTTTCAATTCAAAAACAGTCAAATTTTCTGTCCAATCAACAGATTACACCTGTACTAGCAGGAAAATCACCAGAAAGCAAAAAACGAACCTCTAAACGGGTTGGGTAAACATCTTGCCCGTTCGACCTGGACAAACAAACCCCCTCGTCATCAGGGACCACAAACAACTTGCAACCGCATTATGGAAACGCTGCGACAAGCGAATAGGAACCAGAGGGGACGGTTCTCCAAAAGAATTATCGACCTGTTTAACATTGGGCTCACCATTGGTAACATCGCCATTAGATTGAACACCAAGAGTGCGATTTAACTGAGCAAAAGTGGGTCTTTGAAAACCATTATCATCGGCCTTGGGTTCACATTTCTTAATAAGACCAGCTACACAAAACACAAAACAAGAGGGTGAGTTACAGAAATTGTTTCAAAACAATATCAAACTATACCAAGAAAAATAAATAAACACACAAAGGACCTAAGGGCTCCAAAGTAGAACCAACAACAGGAATTGCACACCGCGTCGTTGAAGGGGATATACCTACAAAAAGAGAAGATACAAGCACAGGTGAAGAAAAAAATAAACAAGACACAAATAAAAAGGAAAATGAAGAATACAAGAATTTAAATAAGAGAAAAGAAGAGCTCGGACCTATAGAATGAGAAGGACTTTTTATAGAAGATAAATCCGCCACTGGAATTGCAGCTTCAACATTTGCCTCATTTACCACGCCCTGCAAAAGAAAATAAAAAAAGATAAAAATACTAAATCATCAAGCGAATATAAGACAAAAAAGAAGAAGCACTAAATACGAAGTGTATAATACCTCATCACACACTTTAGGAGCTGGAGATGAACTAGATAAAACTACTGGGTTGTGAAAACCCCCAACACTAACAACACCAGAAACAAAAGGAGAAGCTTCATTCAAATTGGGGATTTGCTGCTGGACTTCAGGAGATGATTTCTCAACAACAGTCTCACACTTCCTCTCATCAATGAAAGATTGAATAGAGAGAGACTTGGCGCCTGCAAAAAGGATAAAGAAACAACATGCGAAAGGACAAAAAAGTAAGATCATACAAGCAAGAAATATATAAATCAGAAAATAATAACAAAACAGGAAAGAACTTCAAAAAGGAACTAACCAAAAGAGAACTTGTTGAGAGAATGACCCTCACTTGAATAAACTTTAGGTGTCAGGACAGATTTGGCATTTAGAGTAGAGAGTGATAAGCATTCTAGAACGTCAATTACAAGGGACTGTGACCATTGTACAAATAGCTTGGGCTTGTCTTTGTTCCTAGATTGAACAAGGTTTATGACTACTTGAGCAGCCTGAAAAAAGTTCAATAAAACAACACAATTAAAACAACCAAAGCAACAAAGTGGAAAAAGAGCAGAAAGTACAAACCCAAAACTACACTAACCTCAAACCCAAAACAAGCACCGAAGGATTTCTGCACATTCATTTCAAAAAGCATGTCACTGCAAAGGGGAACATCACCATCTTTGCTTGCTGAAGATTTCTCGATAGACTTCTAGAACGAGAAGGAGTAATTCCATATGAGAACATACTGAAAACATAAACAAGCAAAAAAATAATTATAAATTTAAAACAAAATAACAAAAATAACAAACCTGTGGATTAACTGGAGCAAACAACCGCTTTAGAGGCCTCTTGCCATAAGAGCGGCTATTGTTTCTGTCAAGCTCTGAAAATTGCTTAACTTTGTTACCTCTCCATGCTAGAATCCGGGGCTTGACATCAGGGACAGAATGGAGACCGAAATTAAGTTGGTCAAGGTAACAAACCTATAAACAACCACGCAAGAAAGAGATTAAAGGAAATAACATAAAAAAACTTAAAATAAAAGTAAAGAACAAGAACAAGACTTACAGCAAAAGCATAGTGACAACCACCAGACGTCATTGATCTTTTAGAAGCAACTTTAGTGGAATTCTTGAACTTTTTGATGCTGCTCAACAACCACTCATAAACATATCCGGACAGATCATAGTTGCACACAGAAGAACAATCCCTGAAAATATGCAGGTACTTCGGGCTAGGACTGAGGCTAGAGTTGGGACAAAGGAATGAGGACAACGCAACAATCATGAAGCAAATGAAAATGTCTTCATCAGACAACTCGACTTCGGTGGATTTAAGCTTGCTGGCGAAGAAAGAGACAGGAGGAATACTAGAAACATTGAAGTGAGACAGGATAAAATCACGTCCAGACTCAGGATCAGACACAAGTGGCTCACCATCTACTGGGAGGTCAAGGATATCATGGATATCATACTTGGTCATTGGGATAAATTTCCTTTCGAACTGGAATTCAGATGAAGGGACATCAAACCTACTAGCAAGCCACTTCACTAGCCTAAGGGGAACCTCGGTCCTAACAAAGTTTAAGAGACAGCCCATGCCGTATGTCTGGATGACATTCTGATACCTAGGACACATTCCAGCAACAACACCAGAGAAGAACTTCCCAGAATATCTAGTGAAAGTGGCACAAGTGGGGAAATCAGTAGATCGTTTCTGCCTCTACAAAACAACAAAAGGAGAGACACAAATGAAAAACATAGGATAGAACCGAAACCAATAAAACTAAGAAAATACACAAGGAAGAAAACATTAATACATTCAGATTACAACAGTACTTAAATAAAAGTACACAACTAACGCATAAACAACACAACTACGGTTGAAAACTCTGAAAACCAAACTTCTGTGGTTACCTTTGTATTACAGAAGAACAACAAAACTACGGAGGACAGAAAACATTACATGCTACCAAGGTAAATTACATATAAAATATACTACATGAAGCTATCATCTGGAAAAGCAAAAACTAACATTATATGAGAGCACGAAAATACAGGACATTTATACAGATATGGGGAACTAACCACATTCCTCCTAGAAGCAGATGATAGTTTCCTCTTTAAGCATTTTACTTTCTGAAATGACAAAAAACACAAATGTCACCAAAAAGAAAAAAGCCAAATTAACAAAAGAAAGAAAGAACTAAAAAGAAAAGAAAGAACATACTTGATTGAGATAGAACTTCAAAAGAGCCTTGTCGAACTCTCCTTCATCTCGAGATAGATCCTGCAAACAAAGAAGAAATAAAACAGACCAAAATAATAATTAAATCAAAGCTAAAAGATAAAGAAATTAAACAACAAAGAAAAGAAACATAAATAAGTAACTACCGGAGACACAGGATGAGAACCATCTTCTGCAAAATCATTAGGCACAAAAGCTTCATCCAGTGAATCTGCACTCTCTAAAGATGATACTAATGGAACATCCTGATGAGACACTTTCCGTAGCCTACCCATTTAAACCTGTAAATGGAACATAAAATTACACTGAGACTACAATCAAATTACACTGAAAAATCCACTCAAATTACACTGGAATTAAAATGGGTACACTGCACTGTAAAGTTAAAATAAATTACACTGAAACTACAATCAAATTACACTAAAAAATCCACTGGAATTAAATGGGTACACTGCACTGTAAAGTTAGAATAAATTACGCTGAAACTACAATCAAATTACACTGAAAAATCGACTTAAATTACACTGGAATTAAAATGGGTACACTGCACTGTAAAGTTAAATAAATTACATTGAAACTACAAATCAAATTACACTGTAAAATCCACTAAAATTACACTGGAATTAAATGGGTACACTGCACTGTAAAGTTAGAATAAGTTACACTGAAACTACAATCAAATTACACTGGAAAATCCACTAAAATTACAGTGGAATTAAAATGGGTACACTGCACTGTAAAGTTAAAATAAATTACACTGAAACTACAAATCAAATTACACTGTAAAATCAACTAAAATTACACTGGAATTAAATGGGTACACTGCACTGTAAAGTTAGAATAAGTTACACTGAAACTACAAACAAATTACACTGGAAAATCCACTAAAATTACACTGGAATTAAATGGGTACAATGCACTGTAAAGTTAGGATGAACTACACTGTAAAATCCACCAAAATTACACTGGAATTAAATAAGTAAATTACACTTAAAAGTACGAAATGCTGGGATGAACTACACTGTGAGAAAATCCACTCAAATTACACATAAAATCTGGGACAGGTTATGCTGCAAGACTGAGACAAATTACATTACAATGCAACAAATGAGATAAAATCACAGTGGAATTAAAACGGCTAAAATACACTTAAAGTCTGTAAATCTGAGATGAATTACACAGTAAAACTGACATAAAGTTACAATGAAAATCTGGGAAAATTACACATAAAACTACACTGCAATTACAATAAAAAATCACCCTAGAAATTCAGGGTTAATTACACTATACAAACTGGGAGAAATTACCCCTGTAAGACTACAAAACTGATATTACACTGGAAGTCTGTGACGACACTGAAAAGGTCTAATCAAACAATTGACAACACTGAAAAGGGCCGAGCCAAAAGTACACAGAAATTAAACTTAAAATTCATTCCTGCTAGAAGAAAAACAAACACGGTACAAAGGAGAACTACACCTCCAACAACAAATCAGGAGCCTAATTCATTTGAATACAAAAAAAGAGCTTGACACGAGCACCTAGCATCTACCAGTACATGAGCAGGGGCAAGAGCAGGAAAACACGCAGAAGCATCAGGGAGCATCCCGACACGAGCAGGAACGAGGTAGACATCTACCAGTACATCTACAACATCCCGCATGCTACAACTACAGACATCCGCCAAGCTACATCTACAGAATCCCCATCAGCTACAGGAACATGAGCAGCTACAAGTACATGAGCACCTACAGATCGCCCTCTCACCTACAGGAACATGAGCACCTACAGGAACATCTACAGAATCCCTCGCGCCTACAGGAACACGAGCACCTACAGGAACATCCACAGATCGCCCTCTCATCTACATGAACAGCTACATCTCCACAGACAAAAGGGGGACAAAGCCGCTGCATCTACAAACTACAACAGTACAAACAGCAGCGCGCGCGGGACGACCACAACAACCAGAAGCCTAGCAATCTAGCGGCTGCACCACATGCGCGAGAGGGCGACATGAACTGACCTAGATCTGGGATGAACAAGAGCAGAACAACACAAGCGCGCGACGGGGAGAGAGAGAGAGAGGAACAACCAACCGCGACACCGGGGAGCGAAGGGGAAGGGGAGAGAAATTAAGCTCGAGTGGGGGAAGGTCTCGAAATCGCCATGGACGGGGAGAATCGCCTCCTGCTCCGCCGCTCGAGCTCCCCCTCAGCCTTATCCAAACAGAGAGGACGAAATGAAAAGGGAGGAAAGGCACGCTACCCCAAATTCAAACGAGACAAAAATCAGAGCCGGCCGGGCGCGGCGATAACGGGCACAGAGAAAACCGCACAACACAAAAAAACCGGACCCGGCAACAAGACCAGCACGAATCTCCGCGCAAGAACGGACGGACAACGACTTGAATGTTGGCGAATTGCAAAACAGTCAGCCGTAAAATAGCAAAACCGAATAGATATAAAGGGATGACTTATGGAGAACTACAAAAGCCTCCTCCATTTAATATTAGATAAAGATAAAGATAAAGATTTTGTATGCACTTAATTGTTGCTAAAAGGTTAAGGGATATGTTTGGATTCTGACCAAATAGTACCTTTACCTTACCGTATGTAAACATGCTTGCGCTAGCCGCGTCCCACGATTGTCACGTGTTTCGATCGGGCCCGCGCACCACAACCCCCTCGCAAACCTTATTCCAGCCGATGAAGGGCTTGCCACACTTTTTTCTCCTACACCGTGGGTTGACCACAACTCAACAGTACCATCTCCTGTCTCTCTATTTTTCCTCAATCGATGGAATGCTCCTTCTCTCTCCCTGCCCGTCTACTTCACCGCTGAATTGAGTGTTGGCTTGAGACAGCCGTGGTGTGAAGGCGCCACTGCAGGGCCCTTTGAAGGAGAAGTTGCAAGGCCGGCGGGATTGGGGCACGATGCCGGGTGCCTGGCACAGGCGCTACAAGGCCCGGGTTCGCCACTCGCGGCAGCGCTCACCAGTGTCGCAAATGCAGAATATCGATGGGTTGCTGCAACCCGGGGTCGGTGCTGTAATTGGTGGTCTCTTAGTAGCCATGGTTACTGCCAATCCAGCGTTGGCCGATGTCTTGTCGCACGCCGCCGGCAGTGCTGCAAAATGGGTAGTGATAACGGCCGTTGTGCTGCAACCGCAGAGTTTGCCGGCATCGTAGTCACGGCCGGTGCTGCAACCGCAGAGCATGCTGATGTCGTATCCACAGCCGGTGCTGCAACCACACAGCTCGCCGGTGCAATAGCCACGGTCGATGCTGCAAGCCTGCAATAGGGTGGTCGCAGCAGCCACCGTTGCTGCAACCTGATGGGGGCGACCGCGACGATGCTTCGATGGCCACGGAGATGGTTCAATGGACATGACGACGATGCATGTGATGACGACATCGGCAGCCATGGCGATGCTGCAAGGTATGCTTCATTGGCCGCGGCGACGAGGCATACTTTGATGGTGTCGACGACAGTGACAATGCGTCAACAACCACGGCGATGGTTCTATGGACACGGCGATGAGGCATGTGATGACGGCATCGATGGTCGTGGTGGTGTTGCAAGGCATGCTTGAATGGCCGCAGCGACAAGGCGTACTTTGATGGTGTCAATGGCCCTGGTGATGTTGAGACGCGTGTTTCAATGGCTGCGGTGATGAGGCGTACTTCGATGGTGTCGACGGCCGTGGTGACGCTACGAGGAGTGTTACAATGGTCGTGGCGATGCTTCGACGACCACAACAATGGTTCGATGGACATGGCGACAAGGCATGCTATGACCACATTGACGGCCGAGGCGATGCTGCAAGGTATGCTTCAATGGCCGTGGCAATGAGGCGTACTTCGATGGTGTCGACAGCCATGGTGATGCTTCGACGACCACAGGGATGGTTCGATGGACACGACAATGAGGCATGCTACGACGACATCAACGACCATGGTGATGCTGCAAGGCATGGTTCAATGCGAGTGGCGGTGAGGCATACTTCAATGGTGCCGACGGCCACGCCGATGCTTCGACAATGTCGACGGCCATGGAGATGTTGCAAGGAATGCCGCGGGGACGGGGCGTGCTTCAATGGTGTCGACGGTCGCTGCTGTGAGGCGTGCTAGGACGTTAATGCCGATGCTACTCTGAGTAGTGCATGGGTGTCTCTACTGCAATGACGTGCACTGTGGACGAGCGGTGCGTGCTAAGGAGATTAGCGGCCCTGATAAGACGCATCTGACGGCACAACCGGTGGCCGATCTTTGAATCACTGCAGGCGGATGGTGCCTAGCGTACACCATTTTTTGCCATTGCCTTCGTCCAGATGAGTGTCAACTCTAATCCTCCTTTCCCAACTCTAGTTCATTTTTTTAGATCGCGCACATCCACTTTCCCAAAAGAAAAAGAAACTGGCAGTCCAGCCACGTCCCTGCGAGCGGTATGGGAGAATCCTAGCACCGCCACCCTCTGGGAACCCCACCTTCCTCCCTTGCCGTAGCCGATGGGTGCGGCAGGGGGTGGGGCAGTGGCTTTTCCTCCCCTCTTTTCTGGACTCATGGGTAGCCCGGCTCGGCCCTCTATGTCGGGGCCGTGCAGTGGCTGGGGAAGCAAATGATTCACAGGGAGGTGGTAGCGCGACGCTCAAGTGGGATGACTTGGTCGGCATTGCTATGTTGGTGGTGCGGACGGCGTGCAGCAGCGGGCAAGGATGGTGGACCGACTTAGGGGCGAATGCATGCAAAGCGACAGCCGCTCCTTCGTCTCCCTTCCTATTCGCTGGTCTGGGTCGTGTTCTTACCGGCGTTGGCAGATAGATTGGGTCTCATCCCTAAACTGATGGCTTGGTAGTTGAGGGTGGTTGGAAGGGGTTTCTCCCATATGTGTGGTGCTCGGCTAGGTGGGGTCATGTTAAGGCAGTTGGTGACAAGTGGGATTCGACGACAGGGGTTGGGTACTCCCTTTGCATGTGGGTCGGCATCATTGATGTCCAGCCCTAACCGAGGTAGTGCTATGGCACGGTGACTCCTCTCCTACATGGTATGTGCCAAGGTGCGAGTATTACGGTATTGCGCTACTCCAGCAGCGGTGGTGTGTCTCTCTTGGACCCTAGGCGGCGACCCTAAGCAATCATAGTTATGCCACCAAAAACCAACTTTTATATTAGGGTTAATTATCCTTTTGCCCTCAGTGGTGTCCATGTGCTCAGTTTTGCCCTCAGATGCGAATTGTGCTCAGTTTTGCCCCTAGTCCGTGCGCATCGACTCGTTCCGTGAACTCTGCCGTCTCCGTCAGGTCAACCTTTTGACTCGGCCCTTACAGGTGTGACCAGGTGGCAGAGACGGCCAATTCTATTCAGACCGTTGCACGTGTGGCTTGTGGGACCCAGAAGAGAGCCGTTTAGCAGAGAGCCGTTGCGGGTGTGCTATATAAGCGAGTGACACACAGCGGCGGTGACCACGACAATAGAGAGCACGGCGGTGACCACGGCGAGATAGAGAGAGCACGGCGGTGGGAAGCTAGCTGTGGAGGCGCAGCGGCGTTGAGATCCCCTTAGGCTCTGAGCTCCATGTCTTCCTCAAGCTCTGGCGCCACCTCGTGGATGCAGAGCCAGACGTGTGTGGACATGCCTGTCTTCGTCTGTCTGTGGTGCCAGGCGGGCATTGTTCCGAGGGTTTCTCACACACAAAGGAACCAGCATCATCCGTTATACTTGTGCAGCGAGAATGGGGTAAGAATCGAGGCAATTGCGCCATTTTCGTGATCGGGATCTTTGAGCAATGGGTTGATCTGTTTGGGGTTCATGCAGGTGACATGCTTCTTTCTTTGGGTCGATGATCTGGCCAAGACTCTGATGAATGAACTGCAACAAGAGCATGAAGAATGGTTGTGCATGCTGCCACGAACGGCAGTAGCCGCATCACGAGCTCTGGAAGAAGAGATGGAGGGCGAAGCACACACTGATAGGGAGCTAGCTGTTGAGCTTAGGATGTTGAAGAAGAAGGTTAGGAAGCTTGAAGATCAAGCACTACCAATACCCATTTGCAAATACTTTTGGTCATTTGTACGTATGGTAATCGCACAGGTTGTAATGTTGAAAATGTATGGAAAGGCATGAATTATGGAGGAATTTGTAAGCTTGAAATTGTATGAGAAATTCACCTAGTTTAAATGTTGGTCCAAGTTGTTTAAATGTTGAAAAGAGAGAGAAGAAGTGACCAACATTTAAATATGTTGAAAAAAGGAGAAGAAATGAGGAATTCAGAAACTTTTGATCAATGAAATGTAGCTCTCTGCTCTGCCTTTCTGTCAAAAAAAAGGTTCCTCTATGGGCCAAATTCAAAGCGTAGAGCCAGGTGCAGGCTAGACTAATGGGCCAACTGCATCCAATTAGGCCCATTCGGGGGTCCTCTTGCGCGTTTTTCTATTTTCTATTCTGATTTAATTTAGGCAGTAAATCATAATGCTAATTGAATTCTTCCAGAGCCAAGCAATTAAGGTTAGAAATTTTTTGGAGCTGTTAAATATTTAATAGCAATTTAATTGCTCCAATTGAAATACACCGTGATTTAAATCAAAGACCAAAATGTCATGGACAATGTGCCTCAGCTCTGGTAGATGTTTACACCTGGTGCCAAAATAAATGGAGATTTTTCAAGGGCATTACATTGAGAAAGAAATAATTTGTCTAAAAAATGAAGGGTGGAAAATGCACAAAAAATTGGTGTGGCTGGGGACTCGAACCCAGGACTGCATGGGTTTGTGGCGTTTAGGGCTGCGCTGGTAACCGCTAGGACAGATGGAAAGTCTTTGACATGGGTAGGGAAGGAAGGTATACATAGTGAGACCGTGAATGTTTGCACGCGCGTGAGAGTGGTTTTCTTTTGTTTTGCACTGAAATTTTGGAGGCTTGGAAACGTATGTTTGCACTGCCACATGATTTTGGTTAGAGTGGCACTTGGTTTAGGGTTAGAGTGGCACTTGGTTTAGGATTTAAACGGAATAAATTTGCATGTTAGTTCATGACTTGTTTTTTGAATGAAAGAGAGGGATTCTCACCCCCTCCGGTTTTCATTAATGAAAACCACAAGTTCTCGAACTTCATGACTTGGTTTAGGGAACAAATGATATGTTTGGGCACAGACATTTTTTGACACACATAATAAACCCTAATAACTTAGATAAGATGCAACACGCCGTACCCTTACATTAAGCAATAATAATAAGTTCACGGACACATGATGAAACATGACACGACACGACACTACATAGAAAAGAAACAAAATAAAAACAAAACATGATGAGCTTGACTCCGGGCTTGAACATCTTCATCTTGACCTCCTTCTTCCACCATGGCCGCGCGCCCCTTCAACACCGTCTTCAACTTCACACCTCCCCCTCCTTGTCATAGGGAAGGGAGTGCATCTGGCCTGGAGTCGGGAAGATGCTCTCGTAGTTGGTGTAGATGTTGTACACGGTGAAGAAGATGGCCTCATAGCCGCACCAAAAGACTTGGCCGAGGAGCTCGCGCGCATCAAACAGGTTGGTGAAGGTGACTGTGAGCAGTAGGAGGATGCCACCGCGGTCACGAACCTCGTTGAGGGTGAACATCCTAGGCGAGCCCCATGGGAGGTGGGCATAGCCGGCTCTGAGGAAGGCACGGGTGAGTTCGACAGAGCCCCTCCACCTTGAAATAGCTCACACATGGAGCTCCCTCTTCACGAGCACGCCCGGTGGGTAGCGCAGCTCCGGCATGACAGGCGGGCGGTTGAAGGTCGGCCCGTTGAACTGCATCTTCACTTGGTCTCGCTTGGGGAGGGCTCGGGCGCTTGGGTGTTTGAAGTTGGAGAGAACGGATCGGATCTGGCTTGTGGGTGGGAGAGGAAGAGAGGCACCCCATTTATAGGCCTGTGGGTGGGAGAGGAAGAGACAAAGGATGAGAACGGTGTGTGTGTGAATCCGAACGCGTGTGTGTATCCGTTACATTTTGCACTCTTTAATTTTTGCACAAAAAAGGATGCATGGGACGCGTGCGTGCATCTGAATCACTGCATAGCTCTTTGACCCGGCCCGTGCATCTGACTCGCTGCCCTGAACCACTGTCGTAATGCCTAACTCTGAATCAATACGTGCATGGCCACCTAGCTCGCCTCGCTAGCCTAGCTCGCCTCACTAGCCTAGCGCGCCTCACAAGCATGCATGCACATCTGCCTCCCGCGCGTGCACACCCATGTCGCCGCCCTTCCCATGCATGCAAGGCCTGAAAAGGCTGAGATGGGCTATTTACTGCGGTCTCAGGCCCAGACAACGAGACGGCCCAACGGTCCATCCAGCGCGCCCGGTATTTGTTTTAAAAAAACAATCTCCCAGCCAATCATATTGCATCTCGCGGATCGCCCCCCTCCTCCCCGAAGATTCCTTCTAAAAGGGTTAGATCGACGGCCCTTGATCGCCGCTAGGGTTAGATGGACGGTCCTTGTTCAGCGCTTGGGTTAGCGGGGTTTGGAAGAGGTTTGGAGCAGTCAAAACTATGTTTGACCGGATTTCAAATGAGCATAATAAATTAAATAAAAAACAGAAAAATGAAAAACATGCGCACATAGTCTTCTTATGTCATGTACTAATGATTTAAGTTGATAAACAAGGTTTACATCATTTAAACGATAAGTTCATGTGTATTATGTGATATCTCGAGTATCTCAAACTTTCTTGTATGAAGTGAAGAGAAGTGTTTTGGGGAAATGAACATGAAAATTTCAAAAACTCACCACAGCTTCATTTTGGAGTGACTAAGAAGGATCCATGCTTACTTTTTCATTTTGATGTTTTACACTTGTTTAAATCTTGGTCAAAGTTAAGTTTGACTAGAATTCAAATGAGCAAAACAAATTAAAAAATCAAAAAATGGAAAAACAAGCACAGATAGTCTGTATATATAGAATATATGTGTAGGAAAGTTATTTGGCTGATTTAGACAAGGTCGAAAAAAACCATGCTTAGAAATGAGGTTGTTTACCTTACCTTTGGTCCCCTCTTTTTAGCACATTTTTCATGAAAATTTTGAAAACCCCACCACAATTTCATTTTGGATTGTCTAAGAAGGATCCAAGCTTAGTTTTTCATTTTGATGTTTTAGACTTGTTTAAATCTTGGTCAAAATTAGGTTTGACCAGAATTCAAATGAGCAAAACAAAATTCAAAAAAATCAAAAAAAAGTAAAAACCATGTGCTCATTCAAACATCATCCAACAGATTTAAACATCATGTCAAACATACATTAAAACCCTAGTTCTATCACAGGTCCAACATCATCCAACAGAAATACAACATTATTCATTATTCATAAATAGCGTTGGGGCTTCTGTCTGTTCCTTGAGCTTCTTTCCATCACTTTGCTCCTCGTGCACCTTGTGCTCATTGCTTCTTATCTTCTCCTGTTGGTTGTCAGTACCTTGCGCGTCTTCTTTAAACCTACCATGGAGCTGTGCAAAACATAAAGGGTAATAAGATCATGTCAAGTGATAAATGTACAGTAGTATTTGACCCTTTCAAGATTTACATACATAGCAGAACTCACAACAACAGAAGGTTGGTTACCATTTGGAGCCTCACTTGGATCATCATTTGGAGCCTCACTTGGATCACCATGATCATCATTTGGAGCCTCACTTGGATCACCATGATCACCATTTGGAGCCTCACTTAGATCACCATTTGGAGCCTCCCTTGAATAATTATTTGTAGGATATTTTGGATCATCGTAAAAATCATGCAGCTGTTGACCATCATCATTTGGAACCTCGTCAAAATCCTCATCTGATGCAAATGGCTATTGACCATCATTTTCATCATCTGTTGAGGCAACCGGCTGCTGACCAACATTTTCCTCAAAGCCTTCATCGAAACTCTCTCCGAACGCTAGATCTACTGTGTTATCACAATACATATCGAAATAACCAGACCCACCACACCTTGTGCACTTATGCTTCCTCGCTCCAAGCCCAGCTCCTTCGTTGCGAGGTCTGATTCGACTCTTCCTTGGTCTACCTGCTGCTCTCTTCAGAACTAGAGTGCAAATCTTGAATCCAGGGTCCACCATGTCCCATTGTTGTTTTCCCTCCATAGCAGGCAAGGCATAAGCATATGTGGCTTTGAACCTTGCAACAGAGTAGTAATCATGCACATACTGCTGTATGTTCCCTGCTGGACCTGGGAGAGAAGTGATGAAAAATAAGGCATGAATGCAATGGCAACCCAGTTATCTGCCATTGCCTACAACTGCAAGTTCTAGCTTCTAAATCCACTGGATATCTCCATTCCCTCTTCTCTTTATCCAAATATGATATCTCTGTTGTGGTACCCGAGCAAAACTAAAAAATCATGTTCATTTCCAAGCCTGTTGTTTTCTGCTTCAGTTTATTCCTCACGGTAGGGATGATAATGTGGCCCATGAATTTTGCCTCGGCTATTCCTGCACGATAATGAAATTTCTGCATGTATTCTATCCTTATCATGTGATTAAAATCCACCACATAATGACTGAGGGAGTCCTGGACTAAGGGGTCCTCGGACGTCCGACCTATTATCCATGGGCCGGACTCATGGGCTGTGAGGACGTGAAGACCGAAGACTGCACCGTGTCCGGATTGGACTCTACTTGGCATGGAAGGCAAGCTTGGCGACCAAAGATTCCTTCTTATGTAACCGACTCCATATAAACCCTAGATCCCCTCGGTGCCTATATAAACCGTAGGGGATAGTCTGGAAGGGACAACATGTATACTCATTACCATATTCTTAGGCTAGACTTCTAGGGTTTAGCCATTACGATCTCGTGGTAGATCAACTCTTGTAACACTCGTATTCATCAAGATCAATCGAGCAGGAAGTAGGGTATTACCTCCATAGAGAGGGCCCGAACCTGGGTAAACATCATGTCCCCTGTCTCATGTTACCATCGATCCTAGATGCACAGTTCGGGACCCCCTACCCGAGATCCGCCGGTTTTGACACCGACATTCGTGCTTTCATTGAGAGTTCCACTGTGCCGCTGACAAGAGGCTCGATCGGCCCTTCAACCGTCAATAATGATGCTATCCAAAGAGGAACCTTCCTCCCCGGACAGATCATCATATTCGGCGGCTTCGTACTGCGGGCCAACTTGCTTGGCCATCTAGAGCAGATCGACAGCTACGCCCCCTGCCATCAGGTCGGATTTGAAAGCTTGAACTACGCCGCGGATATCCGTGGAGACTTGTTCTTCAAGGGATTTGAGCCTGCGGCGAGCGCTCCTCCTCATCCCGGTGAACGTTCTTAAATCTGTCATCGGATCACACCCAGGAGATGGTTCCTACGGCTGCAACAACCTTAGAGCCAAAGCAGATCGAGCTATCCAAGGCCTCAGAGTCCATGGAGTTGGAGCCACACATTGACTCAACGCCCTGCAGCATTCGCTTCAACGGAACTTCGGACTCGTCTCCGGCTATAAGTTCCGGACTGTGTACACCCGCGGACAACAAGCTAGATCGGTTATCAATCTTCGAATTCGGCGCCGTTGACGTGTTCCAGCACTCGCCTTTGGGCGACATGCTAAAATCTTTAAAGAATTTGTCCTTGGAAAAGGACTCACTGCCGAACTATGTCTGGTTCGAGCTAAAGACGGATGATGAGGAATTTCGCTTCCCGACCGCCACCCACTTCATAGCCACCATCGATGACTTAACTGACGTGCTTGACTATGGCTCCGAAGACATCGACGGTATGGACGACGATGCCGACAAGGAGCAATGCCAAGACCCGCCATTCACTGGATGTTGGACGGCCAACTCTTCATATGATGTGTACATGGTTGATACACCTAAAGGATCTAGCGACGACAAAGAAGAGCCAGATACGAACAAAACCTCCAAGGCACAGTCCAAGCACTGGCGGCCCAAACTCCGTCCCAAGCCCCGCCGCCCAAAGGATAGCAACACTGGCACCGGAGAAAATAGTACTCTGGGCGACGCTGGAAACAGTGAAGACCCCGCCGGGGCTACATCCGAACAGGAACACGACAGCAGGCAAGACAACCCTAACAAACAGGACATAGAAGATGACCTGTAGGATGACAGTTACTGTCCGCCCTCCGAGGAGACAAGCCTTGGCAACGAAAACTTCATCGTGCCTGAGGATCCTCTCGAGCAGGAGCGCTCTAAGAATCAGCTCATAGCCACTGCAAGGAGCCTCAAAAAGAAACAACAACAGCTTCAAGCTGAACAAGACTTGCTCGTCGACAGATGGACTGATGTCCTGATAGCCGAGGAATACGGCCTCAACCGCCCGGCCAAGAGCTACCCGAAAAGCAGATTGCTACCTCAATTCGACGAGGAAGCGCCGGAGCATATATCTCCCTCGTGTAATGGGGATCGACCACCACGTGGTCGGGATAGGACAGCGGAACAGCCACCCCACGGTCGAGATAAAGCGGCAACTGCTACCTCTTTTAGCACTGCGTTGGCTTTCCCTGAAGAGGAAGGGAGGATGCAGCAAAGTAGCATAAGTATTTCCCTTAGTTTTTGAGAACCAAGGTATCAATCCAGTAGGAGGCTACGCGTGAGTCCCTCGCACCTGCACAAAACAAATAAATCCTCGCAACCAACGCAAATAGGGATTGTCTATTCCTATAGGGCCACTTACGAGAGTGAGATCTGATAGATATGATAAGATAATATTTTTGGTATTTTTATGATAAAGATGCAAAGTAAAATAAAGGCAAAGTAAATGGCAAAGTAAATAACTAAGTAGTAGGAGATTGATATGATAAAGATAGACCCAGGGGCCATAGGTTTCACTAGTGGCTTCTCTCGAGAGCATAAGTATTCTACGGTGGATGAACAAATTAATGTTGAGAAATTGAGTAGGCATCACGTTCGAGACAAGTAGACCGACTCCTGCCTGCATCTACAACTATAACTCCACTCATCGACCGCTATCCAGCATGCATCTAGAGTATTAAGTTAAAAACAAAGTAACGCCTTAAGAAAGATGACATGATGTAGAGGGATAGACTCATGCAATATGAAGAAAATCCCATCTTGTTATCCTCGATGGCAACAATACAATATGTGCCTTGCTGCCTTACTGTCACCGGGAAAGGACACCGCAAGATTGAACCCAAAGCTAAGCACTTCTCCCATAGCAAGAAAGATCAATCTAGTAGGCCAAACAAAACTGATAATTCGAAGAGACTTGCAAAGATAACCAATCATACATAAAAGCATTCAGAGAAGATTCAAATATTATTCATAGATAGACTTGATCATAAACCCACAATTCATCGATCTCAACAAACACACCGCAAAAAGAAGATTACATCGAATAGATCTCCACAAGAGAGGGGGAGAACATTGTATTGAGATCCAAAAAGAGAGAAGAAGCCATCTAGCTACTAACTATGGACCCGAAGGTCTGATGTAAACTACTCACACTTCATCGGAGGGGCTATGGTGTTGATGTAGAAGCCCTCTGTGATCGATGCCCCCTCCGGCAAAGCTCTGAAACAGGCCCCAAGATGGGATCTCGTGGATACAGAAAGTTACGGCGGTGGAATTAGGGTTTTGGCTCCGTATCTGATCGTTTGGGGGTACGTCGGTATATATAGGAGGAAGAAGTACGTCGGTGGAGCAACAGGGGGCCCACAAGGGTGGAGGGCGCGCCTGGGGGGGTAGGCGCACCCCCTACCTCGTGGCCTCTTGTTACGTTTCTTGACGTAGGGTCTAAGTCTCCTGAGTTGTATTCGATGAGAAAATCACGTTCCCGAAGGTTTCATTCCGTTTGGACTCCGTTTGATATTCCTTTTATTTGAAACCCTAAAACAGGCAAAAAGCAGCAATTTTGGGCTGGGCCTCCGATTAATAGGTTAGTCCCAAAAGTAATATAAAAGTGGATAATAAAGCCCAATAATGTCCAAAACAGTAGATAATATAGCATGGAGCAATCAAAAATTATAGATACGTTGGAGATGTATCAGCAACTCAGGCCCAATAGCAGACCACCCCACCACCCCGTCAAAATAGGAACGGAAGAGTCCGGAGTCATACATACGATCTCCGATAGACCCTGGATAGTAGAGCAGGACACACAAGATCGATCTATGTATCATGAGGACGTGCCTCGAGGCGCGACGACGTCTACTTACTTGGATGTGACAAACCTAACCACGCTCGAGCTGAATACCACAGATAGACTCCTTCAGAGCTCCGCCATGATGCGGCCCGATACAGAGGCACCGCACACCCGCTCTACTTCACAGATGAAGTGTTGGACTATGAATTCCTCGAGGGGTTCAAGCCCGTCAATATCGAATCATACGACGGCACAACCGATCCTGCAGTATGGATCGAGGATTTTATTCTCCACATCCACATGGCCCGAGGAAACGACCTGCACGCCATCAAATACCTCCCATTAAAACTCAAAGGAACAGCTCGGCACTGGTTAGATAGCCTGCATGAGAACTTCATCGGCAGCTGGGAGGAGTTGGAAGAAGCTTTCCTCGACAACTTCCAAGGAACGTATGTCCGGCTACCACACGCCGATGACCTAAGTCATATAGTTCAACAACATGGAGAATCAACCAGAAAATTCTGGACTAGGTTCCTAACCAAAAAGAACCAAACAGTCGACCGTCCGGACGCTAAAGCCCTAGCGGCCTTTAAGCACAGCATCAGGGACGAATGGCTTGCCCGCCACCTCAGCCAGGAAAAGCCGAGATCCATTGCAGCCCTCACGACACTTATGACCCGCTTTTGCGCGGAAGAAGATAGTTGGCTGGCTCGTAGTACAAATATAGCCAACGAAACAGGCCCCTCTGAGGCCAAAAACAACACTGGGAAGCTCCGGCACAATAGAAACAAACGCCGAAGCAATGGAAATAACGCCGATGACACTACAGTTCACACCGGATTTAGTGGCTCCAAGTCCAGCCAGCAAAAGAAGCCCTATAAAAGGAATAGTGGAGGACCATCCAGCCTGGACCGGATACTTGATCGTCCTTGCTAGATACATGGCACCCCAGACAAGCCGGCCAACCATACTAATAGAGATTGTCGGGTCTTTAAACAAGCCAGCAAGGTAAACAGCAGAAACAAGGAAGGAGATTCACAGAGCGAGGACGATGACGAGGAGCCCTGGCAGCTGAACACTGGGGAGCAAAAGAAATTTCCTCCTCAAGTGAAAATGGTGAACATGATATATGCCACACACATCCCAAAAAGGGAGCGCGAACGCACACTTAGGGACGTCTATGCGTTAGAGCCAGTCGCCCCAAAATTCAATCCGTGGTTATCACGCCCGATCACCTTTGACCGCCGAGACCATCCAACCAGCATCCGCCATGGCGGTTCATCCGCCCTAGTCCTCGAACCAATCATCAACGGATTTCACCTGACACGAGTCCTAATGGACGGTGGTAGCAGCCTCAACCTGCTCTATCAGGATACAATACGTAAAATGCGCATCGACCCCTCACGGGTCAAGCCCACACAGACTACCTTTAAAGGAGTCATACCAGGCGTAGAGACCCGTTGTACGGGCTCAATAACGCTGGAAGTAGTATTCGGTTCCCCGGATAACTTCCGAAGCAAAGAACTAATCTTCGATATCGTCCCATTTCATAGCGGCTATCACGCCTTGCTCGAACGGACCGCATTTGCTAGATTCAATGCGGTGCCACATTACGCTTATCTCAAGCTCAAAATGCCCGGTCCACGTGGCATCATTATAGTAAATGGAAACATGGAACTCTGCCTTCGTACAGAGGAACACACTGCCGCCCTAGCAGCAGAAGTACATAGCGGCCTTCTCAAGCAGCATTATAATCTGGCTACCGAGCCCCTAGACATCATCAGGAGGCTCTGGACCACACTGTAGCAGGACAGCTCGGCTCGTCAAGAGCCGAATTAGCAATTTGGCCTTCGTCCCAGCCTCGAGGAGGCAATGGTAGGAATACCGCGCGTATATAAATTACGCACTCAAAACCCCATGGGAATTGAAGGAGGCATAACTTGTTCGCGATCCACTGTACGACTCCACCGACCCCGGGATTCACACACTTTTACTTTTTCTTTTCTGTGGGTTTTTTCTTCTCTTTTGAAGGTCTATACGGACAACCCGCTTGCAGAACACACCAAGGTGGCAAGGAGCTCTGTCTTACACGGGAATCCCCAGGTGATCTCTATTAAAACGATCACCATACTTGCTTTTCATACCCGCACGTAGCTCTCCCTTGGTTACGGCATGTTAAATAGCCCTACATGCTTCTCACATTGCTTGTACAAAGCACGCCTTGATGGTGAATACACGGTAGCGTTAGCCTATTATTTCCTTTTTTCGTTTACTCACCTGGGTATTAATTACACACTGCAAACGTACACCATGGTACGTATTACTACGCCAGGGGCTTCATTACACCCAACACCACGACAATAAAAAGTCCGAACACTTTTATAATATAGTTCGGCACCCGAACTTATAGCATTATATGCATCGGGTCCGAATCATGTCTTTGGTCAATAGTTGGGTTGGCCGGCTCCTATGCTTACTACCTTACGTTCGGCTATATCGGCTAGGATAGTAAAAGGAGAACTACTGCGATTGTGTCCCGGTTCTTCCAGACGAGCACCTCAGTAGAGAAAGCCGAAAACTAACTGTCATGATGCGGCGAGAGCCGGTCAGCTATTCGAGAGGTTCCAAATCATTGGAGATTTTTTTCCACTTCTTGCGAAGAATCGGTTCCCCCGATTAGGCATGCATAGT
This sequence comes from Triticum aestivum, assembly GCF_018294505.1. NCBI lineage: Eukaryota > Viridiplantae > Streptophyta > Magnoliopsida > Poales > Poaceae > Triticum > Triticum aestivum. The sequence continues at coordinate 63,101,020 of NC_057812.1, forward strand.
GCCCCTAGTTCGGCCTTCCGATTACCAGGGGCTTCACCGACTTTCCTATTTGTCAAACTCCTATGGCTAAGTGAAGGCGGTAAAGGCCGCATAGTCTGATTGCCTTGTTCGTTGCGCTAAACACCTCCTTTAAGGACCAAGATGTGGAGTAAAGAGTGTTTAGATTTATCCCGAACACCCCGTTACTATCTACGTGGGAGTAGAAGCTGACGACTGGTCAACCCTCAGAGTTAATAAACGGCCGCACACGAGGTAAATTTAAATCATAAGCACTATATGACATTACACCATTGTTCCATATTACAGGGCAAGGTAATACACATGTTCTCATGGGAATATAATATCCTTTGGAAATTGCTCCGCCACAAGGCGGGACCCCTCCAGGACGCCATCAAAATAGTGCTCGGGCCGACGATGCTCCTTGCCCTTCGGCGGCCCCTCGGTCATTAGCTTCTTGGCTTCTAACTTCGCCCAATGCGTCTTGATGCAGGAAACGCCATACGGGCACCTTCAATACAAACCGACTGCGTCACAGTTTCGAGCCACAGACAGGCACTTACAAGCTGATGAACAAGCCCGAAGTAGCTGCTAGGTATAGGCTCAGCAGGCGACAACCGGACTATTAAGTCCTTTATGGCTAGCTTTGCCGACTTGTGCAGCTCGACCAACTGCTTTAGCTGGTCGCTAAAGGGCACCGGATGTTCGGGTCCAAGATATTGGGACCAGAACACCTTCTCCATAGACATCCCCTCTTCGGCTCTATAATTCTCGGCAGCATCTGATATACTGCGCGGCAGATCCGTAAACGCCCCTGGAAAACCCAAATCCGGATAAGTACAAGGAACATTTCTTTTACATACTTGCTTCGCATGGCGAAAGACTCACCCGCCGCAATGTTCTTGGCCGCCTGAATCTCCTGGAGGGCATTCTGGGCTTCAGCTCGTGCGTCCTATGCGGTCTGACGGGCCTTCTCCAGTTCGGACTCTTGCACCTTACAATCGCGCTCCAAGGACTCAAATCTCTCGATCACGCCTTGGAGCTGCTGCTGCGCCTCATCAACTCGGGCCTCGTGCTTCTCGGACGAGGCGCGTTCCGTGGCCGCTTTATCTTCGGTCACGGCTAACGCCTTCTTGAGGGCGGCCACCTCGGTCGTGGCCCCTAATAAAGATTATGACACTTTAGTCCGGACAGACTATTCATTTTTTTAAATGTACCCGCAGGTCACTGCATACCTTGGCTATCCTCCAGCTGCTTTTTCACGAGGCCAAGTTCCTCTTCGGCCTGCTTCAGTTTGGAAACCTCCGCAGCATGAGTAGTGGCGGCCTGCAGCGATACCTGCTTATTCACAAAAGACAACTTATGTTAGACTCCTGCGATATTTTTTCTCGATCCTCTATTTGGCTCTTTCCTACCGAACACCAAACAGAGCACCAGGGGCTACTGTCTATACTGTGACATCCTTCCTACAACTGCATTACTTACCTTAAATCCCGATAGAAGGCTAGTGCATGCTATGGTCAGTCCGTTTTTTACTAACTGAACCTTCTCTATTACCGTGCCCATAAGAGCGCAGTGTTCATCCACAATTAATAGAGGCGCCTCGTAGTGCCTCGAGTAGATTGTCAGGTGCCTCTAGTTGGACAGAGGTCACCGGCGGGACTGGCACGCTCCCTCCTTCCGGGGAATGCCATTCGCCAGACTCCGGGGCCGCATGGATCTCTGGAGTGGTGTCCTGCTCAGGACCAAGGGGAACTCGGCCCCCGTCAGCAGTCCCCATAAGGGATTTTTGCCCCCGTGTGTCCGACGATTGTAGAATCGTCCTGGGGCACTGCCCCGACGATCTTCGGAACCTCCCCCTGGTCGGGGAAGGTCTTTTTCGACTCCACTTCATCGTCACCCTTGGGAGAGATGGAATGAGCAGGCGGCGGAGACATGCTAGCCATCTCCTTTGAGTCCAGCGATTCCTCTGTGGAGGATCGCAGCGAGTCATCGCATGCCGGACTGCAATGACAAAATTTAAGGTACATCAATACTACAAAACGGAAAGGCGAGACATTTTCAGATTCTGGTACTTACGAGGTGGCCCGTGGCTTGGTCTGGCAAGGTCGCTCCGGGCTCCTATCAAAATCCCACATGGAGTTATCCGCGTGGGAGCCTCTACCCCTCTTGGGCGCCTCCGCCTCCAAACTCGTGGAGGCCTCCCTTTTCTTCCTCCCTCCCGTAGGAGGGGAGTCACCTCCCTCCTCGTCGCCATCGTCGGCGACTGAGGGGTCCGTCTCATCGTCAGATGAGACGACCAAGGTGTTCCTTCGGCGAAGCCCACTCCTGGTCCCCTTGGCCGTGGTTTTGACCATCTTCTCTGGCACGTCGTAAGGCGCCGGAAATAGCATCTTCGTAAGGAGCGGGGTTCCCTCGCCTTCGGGCAATGACACCGGACTATAAATTCATTTTGCTAGGTCGACCCAGGCCTGAAAAATAAATTGGTAAGAAGGCTTAGTATCCTTCCTCGAAGTGTGTCTTTAAAGATTATACCTTGATGGCTTACCGAATTAGCCTGGCGCTTAAATTTGAGCCCGCGATCTTTGGTCGAGGGTGGAGGTGTCTCGCTGCCCTTGAAGAGCACCCTCCAGATATCTTCGTGCGTCGTGCCGAAGAGCCGTAGCAGCGTCTGGTGCTTGGCCGAATCAAACTCCCACAAATTACAGGTCCGACGCTGACAGGGAAGGATCCGGCGTACAAGCATGACCTAGATCACATCAACGAGCTTGATCTTCAGGGTTATCATGTTCTGGAGGTATTTTGGAGCCCCGTGATCTCTTCCAAAGATCCCCAGGTCAGGCCCTTCTCTTGCCAGGAGGTAAGCCACATCGGGGCACCAAATCGGAATTCGGGAGCCGCAGCCCAGTTGGCGTCACGTGGCTCGGTGATGTAGAACCACCCCGATTGCCATCCCTTCACCATCTCTACAAAGGAGCCTTTGAGCCATGTGATATTGGGCATTTTGCCCAGCATGGCACCTCCACACTCGGCCTGTTGGCCGCGCACCACCTTGGGCTTTACATTAAAAGTCTTCAGCCATAGGCCAAAGTGAGGTGGATGCGGAGAAAGGCCGTGCACCACCTTGAATGATGAGATATTGAGGATAAATTGGGAGCCATATCGTGGAAGTCCAACCCATAGTAAAACATCAATCCACAGACAAATGGATGAAGAGGGAATCCCAACCTGCGGACGAAGTGTGTGAGAAAAACGACACTCTCATGGGGCTCGAGGGTAGGGACGACATGTCCTTTTGCAGGGAGCGGTGAGCAATCTCCTTGGCTAAGTAGCCGGCCTCCCGGAGCTCCGTGATGTCCTTCTCCTCAACGGAGGAGGCCATCCACTTGCCTCCAGCTCCAGATCCGGACAAAACTGGAGTGCTTTGCTAAGCTAAAACTTGGGCGTTAGAGCTCGAGGACGAAAGGACTGAAGATGAAGAAGGGTGAGGGTAAAGGGAGAGTGTCCTTATCCCTTTATAAAGGTCGCAAATATCAAGCGCCTCCCCACTCGTCCTAAAAACTCGCCTATTCCCAAGGGTTGTATAAACGGCACGGTTGGGTTACCTATGCCCACATTGATGAGAACCCCGTGACAAGGGGACACGATCTCTGCTTTGACAGGACGTGCCAATAGCAACCGCGTCTCAAAACATGGACCGGTAGGCAAAGAGAGGTTCAAGGTTGTGACCGGACAGACATAATGTCGTGTTGTGAAGAGCTGTCAGCGGACGGAACTCGTGTGAATATATATATATATATATATATATATATATATATATATATATATATATATATTCTCTCTGCGGTTGTGTGTGGTATATGGCATGTCCGGATAGTATCATCGCATCTGAATACTATCTTGGAGTTCGGAGAAAGGGGAACCCGCCTTGCAATGCGGAAGACAAATCTGCGCGCCAGACTCCTCGTCATTGAAGCCAGGTTCATGGGCTACTGAGGGAGTCCTGGACTAAGGGGTCCTCGGACATCCGGCCTATTATCCGTGGGCCGGACTCATGGGCTGTGAGGACGTGAAGACCGAAGACTGCACCATGTCCGGATTGGACTCTACTTGGCGTGGAAGGCAAGTTTGCCGACCGAAGATTCCTTCTTATGTAACCGACTCCATGTAAACCCCAGATCCCCTCGGTGTCTATATAAACAGTAGGGGATAGTCCGGAATGGACAACACGTATACTCATTACCATATTCTTAGGCTAGACTTCTAGGGTTTAGCCATTACGATCTCGTGGTAGATCAACTCTTGTAACACTCGTATTCATCAAGATCAATCAAGTAGGAAGTAGGGTATTACCTCCATAGAGAGGGCCCGAACCTGGGTAAACATCATGTCCCCTGTCTCCTGTTACCATCGATCCTAGACGCACAGTTCGGGACCCCCTACCCGAGATCCACCGGTTTTGACACCGACAACGACCCTTTAGTTTCCGGATTGTTGAGTTGAAAGACTCTGCTAGATTATTGTGCAAATAGTCAACTTTGCTCAGTTCACAGAATTGGCTTCTCGCCCATAACTTGGAGTGCTGTATTTCCAAGTATTCTTTCGCTTTGGGATTCATGTATAACTGCCTCAAGTGTTAGGTGTGCTTCTTCACACTGCAAGTCAAAGATGTTGGCCATAAATTGTCGGTATACACCTTTCCTTTGAATTTCTTCATGAAATTTGCAGGAAGGTGACGCATGCATTCCCTATGCTCTACTCCAGGGAACACATTGTCCACGACCACTTCTAAACCTTTGCAGGCATATGTTTGAATGACCAACCCATTGGGATGTGCAATAGCCCAGCGCAGATTATGCAAAACCAACTCCGGCTCTCCTCAGACTCTGTCTCCAGCACACCGTAGGCAACTAGAAATACAAAACTGTGTGCATCAACTGCACAAGCTGCTACTAACTGTCCTTTAAACCTCCCTATGAGAAAAGTGGCATCAATAGCCAAATAAGGCCTGCAGCTTGCCGAAAAACCCCGGCGACAAGCCTCAAAGCAGAAAAAAACCCTCCTAAAGCATTCCTTGGTCTTTGTCACTCCCCTGAATGTGTACTCCATGATGTGGTGATCAATATCTATAATACTACATGGGCTTGTCCTCTCCACTTCATCTTTGAATGAATGCAACAATTGAAAACTTTCCTGCCAGTTACCATAAATAGAATCCATAGCATGTTGTTTACCATTGAACAACCTCATGTATGGTAAATCTATCTTGATCTTATCTTTGAGGTTCTTCTGCAATTCCTTTGGACCCACTTGTTGGTTTTCTGTCACCCACTTCTTTACTTCTTCTGCCACCCATCTTGACTTGGCTCTACTGATTGTATCCTTCCTAAGGGTTGATTCCTGGCATGTGTGCTTAAAAGGGTTCACTTTGACCTGAACATTAGTGCTATTTCGCATTTTAGATGCGAGCAGCCTCCATGGACAACCCTCAGTCGGACAGTGCACTCTGTAACGGACTTGATCGCTCCTGTCAACTTTGAAAGTACATTCTACCTTGATGCAGTATGTCACAAGTGCATTTCTACACTCAGTCATGGATGCAAAAACGGTACCTTCTTCCATATGAGGGTTCAAAGGGTCCCATTCAACAGCTGCAAGGTCTTCGTCCTCACCCACCGTGTCATCATCCACACTGACTGCATTGTGAGCCTCATCTTGGTTTTCAGCCCGAGGTGCCCGTCGTAAATTCCGAATAACATCATAATATAGCTTCTCTTCATCAACCCCAGAATTGTAGTCATCAGGCTCCACTTCAAGGGGGACCCTACTGCTGTTGCCCACACTTGTGGAGCGACCACGTCGTCGTGCACCAACTGAACTGTTCTGGCTAGAGATGCCATTACGACGACTTGGTTCTCCCCTAGAGGTTACACCCATCATCCTAGGTCCAAATGCCTGCTCAAGCACATAAACTTGCAGCCTCACATGAAAATTATCTATCTCTTTATGCCTAACAAACATGGTAGCCAGCTCTTCATCATTACTAGCTATCACCCATTTCTTTTCCCCATCATAGTATTTGTATACCACTTCACCAAGCAAACCCCAAGGATATTGGCTACAAATTACTTCCCCAAATTGTCTGAAACTTCAGTTACTAGCCATTGGCAACCGATAATAGAAACCTCCTTTGTATTTCTTCTTATCCTTTGCATCGAACATGTACCGGTCCCTTCTAATGTGCACCAAGAAAGAAAACCGCAACTCCATCCTAACCAACAAAAAACAGAGACGCAATCAGCACACTAATTAGGAAAACCTACTCGAATCGACTTTTCAAATGCACAACTAAGCTCAATCTAAACAGGATGCGTGACTTACCCCTCGGGAACCCAGTTGTGGACGTAACGGATCTCTGGCTCGATGCCTGCCTCGCCAAATACTCCGGGGTCATCGATGCTCGCCATTTCGCCCTGGGTTCTTCCTCCTAGTTCAAACAGCTCCAGCAGCCCCCCACCTTTGAGAGCTCCGGCCGGGCGCACGGAAGGAGGCCACGCCGCGGGTCGAGCAGGTGGTGGGCGCCCCACCTGTGGCGTCGCGGGAAGGTGCCAGACGTCGTAGGGAGCGGTGGAGCATTGGCGCAGTACGGTAGCGGCGGGGCAGGCCGTGCAGCTGGTGGCAGGGCTGGTGATGGCTGCGATGTAGGTGGCAGCGGCGGTGGCGTAGGATGGCCGGCCCGCGGATGGGCAAAGTGAGCTAGCTAGAATCCTATGAAAGATTTGGGATTTAGTTACATGGGCCTACATGTCAGCTCCGGACCCACGCCCACGCGGTCCCACATGTAAGCTCTGGACCCACAACCACTAACACCGGCAGACGGAATGGACTCAAATATGGACGTTTGGCCTCGTTATAGTAGCTGTGCATAGACTAGGGGCAAAACTGAGCACAATTCACATCTGAGGGCAAAACTGAGAACATGGACACCACTGAGAGCAAAAGGATAATTAACCCTTTATATTATTATTAGTCTATTATTAGTCTTTTCCCTAATAATAAAGCACGGATTGAGTCTCTTGGATTCACCATCACAATACGCTTCTTCTCGTGAATTTACGCTTTCAGTTTTTTCACCTAATATTATTTTTTACATTCGAGATGGTACTATTTTAACTGCTTATACTAAATTCAACACGCAGTCCGTTCGTAGAGCCTCGCTCGATCTTTCGCACGCAGCCTGGTCCTCGCTTTACTGGGCCCAGTGGGCTTCCACGATCAGCCTAATAAAAAAATAACAAAAGGTGCTCATGTGCGATTCGAACACAAGACCTCCCGTTCCATCAAAAGGAATGCAACCAGCCAAACTCCGTCATGTTTGCGTTAAAAACCAAGGTTTCTTCCCGAATAGTTAGTCCCACCTCGCTTCTTTGCACTAATCCTCACCAATTTAAATATGGACGAGTGAAACAAGTCAACAAGTAGCCTTGAGACTTGATAGAGAGAGATAATGCCGAAGAAGAAGGGCCCTGTGGAGGGAGAGGATGAGGAGGGCTGGGTGATGAAAGCACAGGGAACAAACACATGGCTGGCGACCATGTTCATGCAGACGGCGAGGAGGTTGTGTGTGTGTGTGACGGCGCTGGGATGGAGATAGGGAATCGAGAGGCTGGAGGGATCGGACTAGGGTTAGAGTAGTTGGCCGGTAACACATCAAGTGTATTCAAATTATGTGGTTGGATTTCTAGAGTATGTATGCACATGGTAGTCCTTCTCAAAAAAAGTCGACATGACTGAACTTTGATTAGTAAAAGAATCTAAATCTAAAAATTGTCAGTGGATCAAAATCTAACATCTTAAATTTATGTGTCAGAGTAAATAGTAATGGTATGAGTAATAAAACATTAATTTAATTATGTATTGTATAAATATAATTTTTAAACCATGCAAACATTAGTTCTTTATTTTAAAAATGTCCATAAGTTCTTAAGGTTTTCAACTGTATACATCCGTAGACCAAAAGGATGTAGTTTTTAAAATAATATCAAAGTGATTTTGTTAGCCAGACAAAAAAGTTACATAATATTAAAGGTTGCAAAATTTGATGGTATGCACTATGAATTACCAGTGAGCTATTTTATTATTTCTGGAATTAAGTTATGTGGAAAAACACACTCTACTTAGTTTTATCAGTATCTGTGTTGCTCGCGTGCATTGTCTTGGACACGGCGACCACTGTCGATGAGCGGGGAAGGGAGGTTAAAAGGTGACATAGGTGGGCATCGTGTTAAACAAGAGGTGCGGACCTATGGAGGCCTTGAGCCATACTTTTTGGAATACACACATGTGATTTTTCTCTCCCATTGCAACGCACGGGCATTTTTTTGCTAGTGTATAAATACAAGCAAAAATGACCGTGCGTTGCAACGGGTATGAAATAAATCTGAGAGCGTGGTATTCGCATAAGGATCCACTTTATTAAGATCCCATTGTATTCCAAAAGCTCGTAATTTCTTCTCTGCTAACTAAACCAACTACTTCAACTCGCTCTAAAGAACTTGAATTATGTGTAATAAAATGTTGATATTCAATAATCATGTCTAAAAATATTACAGAAATCTAAACATTTATCAATCAGTGGCTACTCCTTCGGTGCGAAAGTAATTGTACATCATCCGCATACTTGTAGCAGCTTCAAATAGATCATAGTATATTAATTTCTATATCTCGCAATCTCAGCTGTTGCGAGGGGTGAAACAGGACGCGAGGAAGGTGCATCGTTGTTGCACTTTCTCTATTATTCATCCCTCCCTATCGTACCAACGACAGCAATGACATTTGAAAGTTGAGGATATCTTGATGGTCAGCAAGTACCGGTGTGCCTCAAATATCTTCTTGTTTAACAAATATCTTCTCCGTTCCTAAATATAAAGTCTTTGTAAAATTCTACCATGGACTATATACAAACCAAAAGAAAGGAATATACACTTTAAAATACATCTATATACATTCGTATGTGGTTCATAGTAACTTTATTAAGAATTATTTTTAGGAATAGAGGCATCTAATAATGTAAAAACAACACCAAGTAACAACAGCAAGTAATTATAGTTGGTGTTCATCCGAATTAATTTAATCAGTGCACGCATAGCCATCCACCAGCTCCCAACTCGGTGGAATTTCGTTTCATAGTGTTTTTTGAACCGACTGATTTTTGTTTTGGATTAAGTGCACCGCGAACCATCCCGCTGGATCATGATGGCTCTTGACTCGCGCACGCGTCAACTGGGTGTTACGTGCTTCATGGGACCCACCAACCGCCCCAGGCACATCCGCTTTTTCTTCTCGATCGAGTCCACCACCCCCACCGGCAACAGCAAGCCCGCTGTTTCTTATTCTCATCACCCAGCGGCTGGTTCTGCTCCTCTGTTTTCTATCCACCTCACATCACCCACATCCCCCTCTTCCTATCTAATCCAGCGCACCTACAAACGACTGGCTGGCTTGGTGTCGCCCCGCCACCATGGCGTCGATGACCCTGGGGAGCGCGCGGCCGTGGTAGCCAGAGCCAGGGCAGCACCACCCTGTCGTTAAGGAACCAGACGAGAGGACGCCATGGGCGCCTTGGAGCTTTCCCTGTCCGATCTGGTCGCCTGATCCCGCTCTGCTTGCGGCTCGCATTGACCAAGGAGGCCAGCGTCTTGTCCATCCTCGGCCCACCTGCCGCGGGTGGGTAAGGCCAACTGACTTGCCCCAGCCTAATCTGCCACAACCACCTCCAGGGCGCTCACGAGGCTCTCGCCGCCTAGATCGAGAGGATCCCTCTCCCCTCTCTTCTCTCTGTGTGTGTTTCCAGTCAATCATGTTGGGTTAAATTCGTTTTTGTCTCTGGTGAGAATTTTCTGTAAATTATTGTAACTGATGAAAATCAAATAGGGGAGCGATGTGGGACAAAAAAAATCGGAAGTAATCAACCCTTGACCAGACATCAACTATGCCCGAATCCAATCCAATCCAGCCCCTTTTCTGCTGCGTTTATGCCCAAATAACTTGACATGCGGCACATGCAGCGCCGGCCTACCGTGAGCAACTCCAGTAAGCCACGTCTTCCTTCTTCAAGCAAGGCAAGTCTCCTCGTTCTGGCTCTGCTCGATCAATTATCACTACACACCAGCGGCTTCGTGCACGCAAATCTCTTTGGCACAACACAAGCGGAATAACATTTCTTCGTCAGGCACCGTATGTACCTTGGCGCTCTCGCCGGTTAGCTCAAGACGGACACCCCGTGGCCGTGGTGTGCACGCCCGGACTCTGCTCGTGCCGGCACCCCTTGATGCAGAAGGGTGTGTCCCCTCTGTACATGAAGACGTCGCCGTCGCGCGCCAGCCGCTTGGCGTAGAACGCGCACGCGTGCAGCGCCGGCATGCCGGGCTCGCCCACCGGCTCGTGGCGCGTAGGTCGGCGGCGATGACCTCGTTGCTCTTGGCGACCCCAATCCATGCCTGGCTCCACTACCGGCGCCTCACCTCTGGTTCGCCGTTGCAGTAGGGCCCGCACTCCAGGCCGAAGCCGCCCCGCCGCGAAGCCTCGCCCCGTTCCTTAGCTCGGGCAGCGCGGACGCGTCCCCCCTGCCTTGGTTTGTGCGAGTCGACGCCGGCGGCAAGCAGCGGGGCGCGGGGCGTGACTGGCGGTAAAGTGGAGGCAAGCAATGGATAAGGGGGGAGGAACGAACCGTTATCCCTTTAAGATAGGACTGCGGGTTATTTTCTCATAAACGGAAGGACTTTTTTGCAAAAAGGCCAGCGATGTACAACCAGAAGCAATCGCTGGTTTATTAGTAGGTAAAGATATAAGAGGTGTGATCCTATTCTTTATGAGGACTAACCATCACGAATTTAAAGCAAATAAAACACTCTGATTAAGACAACTAAGAATATTTCCAACGCGGACCCTCATACCGCTCGAATACATCTAGACCATGCGGTCTGGACGTGTTGTGCCATCCAACAAAGACCTATATCAGTTCGTCGGGGATCACTGCCACGCCCGCGTCTGACTGTCTTGGCCCACAAAAAAACCTTCATCGCCCGGGCGCGCTTCTCGCCTCACACAGTCAGTGCTGCTCCAGAGTGTCAGTGCCGCATTAATGCCCGACCAGAGCAGATGCGACCTCTCACTGCTGTCGGCATTGAAGTGGTACGCGGCCGAGAGAGCACAACCAATGTACCTTTCTGGTGCAGGCGATTGCTCCGCATTCAAATGATAGCCCGTCAGTTCGTCGCCCCTACATTAACGATATGCGGTTGTCGAGGAACCTACGCCGGCACCACCCGTCTGTCCGTCTGCCGCCCAACATTGACCTCACTGTCATGGCCCATCGTCATCCACCCGCTATATAAACACCAGCCCCACTACTAGAGAAAGGCCTGCTAGTGGCGCACCTGTTTTGCCTACTAATGGCGCACTACAGGTGCACCACTAGCATCACGCCATTAGATTTTTTTACTAATGGCGCACCACGCAGTGTGCCATTAGTATATCCCACGGTGGGCCATTAGTATGCCTCCCAGGGGCCATATTTACCCATGTGCTCTGGCTTACTAATAGCGCACTGGTTGATGATGCGCCACTAGTGTGCTCTGGCTTACTAATGGCGCACTAGTTGGTGGTGCGCCACTAGTATGAATATTAGGGATTTCTTTTTTTTCTGATATTTGCACAGGTTACAAAATATATTATTGGACAGAATATAGACAACACCACACATCAACAGCAGATTCATCGAATACAATAGAAGATTAGTCTCCGAATACAATTCATCATATTAGTCTCCGAATTTAAAAGACCGAACAAAGATAGAACATTACAAGTCTCGAGACCGCGAGTAGCGAGTTTGTCTTCACATTACAAGTCGATATCGATCATCTAAACTACTATCACATAGAAGAGAGCTACGGTCATCACGATGAGCATTATCGCGATGAAACTGGTCTTCATCCGGTTCCTCCTCCGCTCCCTCCTCTCTCCCGCTAGATAGCGCGCGTATCTAGATTCAGCCTCCGCCCTAGTGGTGTACCCTTTGTAACTATTACCGCTGAAACGGTGAACCTGTCTCCGACACTCCTCCTAGTCGTCGTAGACTCCGGGAACCTTACCCTTGAACATGACATACGACGACATCTCTATGCACTAGCCAAACAAAACATTAGTAGAAATTCACAGCCAATACATAAGCAATATATAAGTATGCAACAAAAGGATCGGAAGAGAAAAGCAAGACATTAATAGCACGACTCATGGTCCTACTAGTAAATAGCATCGATTACATCTAAGTTGAACGACTGTCCAAACCAAAGAGACATACAAGTTCATTAAAGTTTAATTACAACATGAGCTAATCGATGTTTCAGAACTACACATAGCATCACTACTTTCGAATCGACTCAGGGACCGAAGCGTGGATGAAGCCGCCGTCTCTCGTGATGGTCATGAAATCGCGGGAGTTGTCAGCCTGCATTTGTAGCGTTGTGTCTATCTCACTGTCGGACGGTTGATATCTGAGGTAGAACTGTCCCGAGGTACGAAGGACATCTTGATGGATGATTTCCGCAAACTCCGACTGGATGCAAAAGAATTATTGTTTGATGTCCGCGTCCTGGATTGCCAACAATCTTGCGGCCCAATCTTTGAGATTATTTGGTAGCAGAAGGTGATTATGGTCCCGTACGATCACCCACATGTGATGGAGGGCGTAGTAGGCATCCTTATGATCGCCAGGCGGCTGCTTGACGCAAGGGAATGTCGTATTGTGGGCGAGCACATGCTTGCCGTACCTACGAACTGGCATAGTGAAGGTGCCTCCAGATCTGGCGTAGCCGAGGAGAACATTAAGAAGTTTCTTGATATTTGCGTAGTCTTTCTTCGACTGACGGCCCGAGTCGAAATACGTGGCCATGGAATATTTCGGGCTTAAGAGGATGAGTGTGCAATGTGTGTCACTACACAAAACACAGAATGTTAGAAAAAAAAGAACGATCGAAATCTAAGAAATCATATGTTACGGGGCGGTGAGGGGATGACTTACTCAGGAAAGTAAGGCACGAGGAAGTTATCCTTATCTGGGTTTGCCAGAATGATGCCCTCGAGGTAAGAACTCGCGACTTGCCGGTCCCCAGCGCTGCCCAAGATCTTGGCACGCATGTAGAAGGGGTCGACTATCACGATGTCCGGGGTCTTGTCTCTAATGATCCGCATCTCCATACTCAGCGAATATAGCCGAACGAAGGTGTAGTGCAGCGGATGATGGTCAAACATAGCGAAGATGTCATCAAACCGCATGATGATCATATCCCCTTATGGCGTTATCCACAAAGCCCTTGCCCTCTGACACCTTGGCCACGAAAACCGGGTATGCCACATCATTCTCAGAGAGACGCCGCTTCTCCAAAGAAAGAATGCTATCATGCAGACTCCGCATAGCACCGGTTCCAGCATTGAGCTGATTAGTCGGTAGCATCGGCCTACCCGCCACATGCACCCTCCTCGAGATATCCTTAGGTGAAGGTGGACCATCCTGAGCACGGATCGTACTCGGTGTCGGCTGGCTGGCACCCTTGTTACTCTTTCTTTTCCGTCCCTTCTTCTTCTGCTGTAATGGGATCGAGTTCTGCTCACAGACCGCCTTCTTGAGTGTGTTGGGGCTGATAATATTTGGCACCTCGGCTATCTGAGGCTCAGTGAAGGCGGCAGCTGGAGGCGTCTCCTTTGAACTGAACGCCAGACGACGCCGGTTGCAATTTGGTTTCTCTGCGGTACCAGCATGATCGCGGTCATCTTTTTCAGGGTTGGGTTCTTGAGAAGGAGGCCCGAAGAATTCGTCACCGTACCCATGTGCGGCAAAGTACTTATCGACGTTGGTAAATGTACCATCATCGTTGTCGTCGTCGTCCAGATCATGTGCCATATGCATGTTCGGATCCTGTGCCATAGGGATGTCCGGCATGTCCTGTAGCGTTGCAGCGGTCTTGCCATGGCTTGGCGCAAGCATGAATGGCGGTGTTGTCTGTGGGGTGGTGTCCCTCGCCCCCAAACGAATCTAGATTTTCGGCCAAAGCAGGGGCCAGCTTACGCAGGCGCTGAGGGTCATCACATCATCTTCGTTGGCCCCAACGGGTCGAATCGGAGGTAACAACTCGTCGCAGCCTGGCAGCACCCGAACCAGTTCAACCCTATACACGGTGGGTGGCATCGGATTACCGTGAAACACAGGGTTGTCCGGTTGAACGATTCTGCCCTTGGCGACATCGATCAACTCGCCACCCACGAAGTGCAGGAGAGTGCATGGAACATTGGCTGCGCCCTGGGAAAACATGTAGGGCGTCAGGGATGCCCAGTCAAAGGCAAGGAGATGAAGTCATCGGCCGAGAGGCTTAGTTACCGTGATGGCGTCGAGCTCAGCTAATGTCGAGGCACTGCCAACGGCAGGCGTGCAACTGACGGAGGGGCCGCTTGCTGCCGAGGTGCCGGCCGGTGTACACCCGGGTGCATTAAGCTCCAATGCCCGTGCTGACGTCGGAGACACAAATACCGCCTCCGCCGGAGACACCAATGGGGCCGCCTGCGCGTTGTGCGAGTTGCTGGCCGTGAAGCTGCGAACCGGGGCACAATGGCCGCCCGCAATCCACGCCTGCAGCCCCTCAATCAAGGTAGGCACAATGGCGGTGAGCGTCGATCCCAGTTGTTGTTGCACTTGCTCTTGGACAATCTCCGGAATCCATGCCACTTGTGCCTTGAGTTCTTGAACCTCGCGCGACTGGCTTTCGAGCTGGTCTTTCTCTCCTTTCGCCCACCAGCGTTGTAGTATGACGACCATTTTGTGGACAAGCCTTTGCCGGCCACACGACCAGCTGACGACGGCTTACTGAGCTTATCCTTGTTTTTCATTACATTCAACGCCCTATTTGGAGTGTTGTCCCAAGGGGAGCTCTGAGACGACCCCGCTCTACTGCTTTCAGTCTCCTACAGAAGGAATGTGAACCATTTAGAAATTTGGCTTCAGTAATTAGAATGCAACAATATGGAGCTAATTACGCGGGGGTGTATTCCTGACCAGAACACGCTCAAGCACCCTGGTCTTCGGATCCGTGGTAAGCTCCTTTGTTACCGGGTCCTCCTTGTACCGGGCCCTGACATAGTTCCTGGTCTGCTTGTCATGGTATTTCTCGAAGCGGGGCGGTAGGCCTTGCTCGGCACGCTCCGCGTCCTCCTTGTCCCTTATAGGCTCTGCCACTCTATAATCGCTGGGACCGAGTTGGTGGACCCCTAAGTTCAACTCCCGCATTTCTTTCCCCCACTGACTTGATTCCGAGGTTGCGCTGCTCTCGCACTTGATCTTGAACTCCTTGTAGTCATCTTCACTGATCGAAGGATTTTTCGGCTTGATCTTCTCATAACCATCACCTTTTTCAATCATTCTCTTCACCGCGCTTCCCCAAGTAGACAGGGCCATGCTCATCTTCGTAAGGGCGGCACTTTCACTTTATTCCCTGAGAGGCGTGTATTTGCAAATTCAGCGGGGAACTTGTATCGTTCGTGCAGCTTCATGAAGAGGAGGCTGCGCAAATTCCCTCGGTCCATATGCCTTAGGTTCTCGGTGTTGATCGAGATGGTGCTCCGGAGAATGCACCCGACCTGAACCGAGTACCCCTTGACTAATTCTTTGGGCGCCGTTGGATTCCCATCAGAGTTCACTTCAGTAAATTCCTCCTTGACGATGCCGAGCACGTTCGGGCGCCGGTCCTTCCGTTGCCTCTTCGGTTGGCTGCCATCTATGCGTGCACTGCCATCATCAGTGGTGGCATCCTCGGCGGCACCATCAGTGGTGTCATCCCCGATGCCACTAGGGGTTGTGTTTTCAGGATCAGTGTCTTCCTCCATCTCCTGGGATAGCTCCTAGAATTTCTTGCCCGAACCGCCGGCATCATCGTTGTGGGCCATGTTTTGCTCTAAATAGGAAAAAAGTTTGGTCAAAAAGTTGGTTATTGTCAAGGAACAAAATCATGGTCTCATCATTTAGGGTTTGTCGACACCGAGGCATCCTAAAAGCTAAGCTTTTATCATTTAGGGTTTGTCGATACTGAGGCACCCTAAAAGCCTAAGCTTTCATCATTTAGGTTTTTATTGACACCGAGGCACCCTAAAATCCAAGGTTTTATAATTTATGGTTTGTCGACACCGAGGCATCCTAAAAGCTAAGTTGGGAAGGAGAATTCTAAGTTGGGCCTAATCACTTGGCTCTATTGCCACCTATGGTTTAATGCAGCAAGAATAAAGGGGCAGTTGATCCTACTTAATTAAGTACTAAGATACCCCAGCCTATGCATTAGTCACAAGTACCCCATATGTCCTATTTTTAGCAAAGTCATGCTAAAATTCATGAAAAATTTCAGCATGACCTTTGCTGAAAATAGGACATATGGAGTACATGAATTTGCCGGAACAAAAGTTAATCGACATTCCAGCAAACTCAAGGGCCTCTCGGGGTACCTACAAAACCATCACGACACGATGGTCAAAGACAAAACCCAGCAAACTAGCAAATGATGACAGAATAAAGCAACACCCTGCACTAGCCTAAAAACAAGTGAAGTTTCACCCATATAAGAACAGGTGCAAACAAAATAACGACACTCACTTTAGATAGCAAAAAAGTGAACATCAAAGGTTCATGGGAATTCAACAAAGGTGCACAAGAGACAGTGTAAGCTTCAGACCCAGCAGACCAGTACAAATTTGCTAGGCTATAAATTCCTGAATTCTAGTCACATTGACACTCCTGGTTTTCTACAAACACCAAGTACTAGGGCACATAAAAGTTCTGAAATTTGTGTGCCTAACTGAATTAACTGAATTTTCAGTAATCGAATAAACTGAATTTTCAAAACTGACAAATATTAATAGGTTGACTACAACAAATCCAATTTGCAAGCTTGACTACATATAATTTGAGAAACTTGTTGAGCTAATTTTGAGCAGAACTCCTTGAGGAACTAGCAGCAAGGAGTGGCTACAACTACAAACAGTGGCTGGAACTACAGATTTACACTTTAAAGGACACACACTCAAGCAAGCTTCCTGAACAATACGCTGACATAAAACATAGCACAAGCAATGAATTTCTATAACTAGCAGAGATCATGTGCAGCTGCAGTGACTATCATTTGTATTCTTGTTGCTAAAACTTGCCAAGTTTATGTCTAGGTAAGGAGCAGAAAGAAGAGGAGCTCATTTGACAGTGCTTCCTTGATTCAAAGGAGCCTAAACTCCACAAATAGCAATTCATTTGTATTTTTTGAACCTAATTTGACCAATTTGCTAATTTGACCTAATCTTGAACCTAAACTTCCTTGATTAACTTCTTGAACCTAATCCATGAGCAAGAAGATGGACACTTGCTAATTTGACCAAAATTAGCAATTTTTTGAACCTAATTTGACCTAAATTCGAGAGGGATTTGACCATACCTAGCAAAAGAGAGAAGAAGAGGGCATGTTCGGGAGGGAGGAGAGGAGGAAGAGAGGAGAAGAGAGGCAGAGGGAGGAGGGAAATGAAGATTACCTGACCATGATGAGGTGACGGCCGGAGCGGGGACGACGGAGGGCGGAGACGACGAGCTTTGGGGAGGCGGGTATAGACGGTGGGGAGGTCGCGAGGTGCTCGGGCCTCCTCTCTGGTGGACGCGGGCCTCCTCTCCCGGTGGACGTGGATGGCCCTCCTATGGATGAGGGGGCAGGGGTGGGGCGGCTCCGAGGCTCCAAGTCTCTGGTGATGCAGTGGGTCTCTGTCGGGGTGGCGCAGTGGGTCTGGGCTCCGCGGGTTTCTAGGGTTTTGAGGACTGGGAAGGCGAGGGAGGGAGGGGGTGTGGGCGGCGGAGCCCGAGAGCGAGGTCGCCGGTGGGTGGAAGGGGATCAGCGGCGGTGGTGAGAGGCGAGGGGCAGAGATGTGATCGATTGGGGGAAGAAAGGGGATTGGGGATTTTAGTGGGGGGAGGCTTAGCAATGGCACACCCCCTAGCGATGCGCCATTAGAATTTTTTTTGGATAGCAATGGCACACCCCCTAGAGGTGCGCCATTAGTAATCTTTTTTTGGATAGCAATGGCGCACCCCTAGCGGTGCGCCATTAGTATATTTTTTTTAGCATTTTTTGTTGCCTAGCGGAGGGACGGCAACGTCGTCTTGAACTCTAGGTCTCGCTCGGGGGGGGGGGAGGGGTGGGTGGTGTGCTTGGCTGATTCCGTTCGGGGGAATCGAGCGAGGAGACGGGGGAGGGTGCGAGGGGTCGTCTGCGGCGGTGGAGCGGGGGAGGGTGCGGGGGGTCGTCGGCGGCGGTGGAGCGGGGGAGGGTGCGGGGATCGTCGGCGGTGGTGGAGCGGGGGAGGGAGCGGGGGGTCATTGGCGGCGGTGGAGCGGGGGAGGGTGCGGGGGTCGGCGGCGGCGATGGTGGAGCGGGGGAGGGTGCGGGGGGTCGTCGGCGGTGGTGGAGTGGGGGAGGGTGAGGGGGGTGCTCAGCGGCGAGGGGGATCTGGAGAGGGGGGATAGCGATTGAGATGGAGGGAGATCGAGATCGAGTGTCCTCATGAATATTCAATATTTTTTTCATATTGAATATGAAAAAATATCATCAAATTTGAAAAAAAAAATCATGAATTCAAAAAATGCCCATGAAATTTAAAAATATTCATGAGTTCAAAAAATATTAACAAATTCAATACTTTTTGTGAATTAGAAATTCAATACCATAATAAACATAAATAAATATTCATGAGGACTAGAACAGAAGATATATCATTTCAATATGTCGAAATACAATTGAGAAATGAAGACTACAATTTAAATACAATCGATCTTAGCGAGCTATCTTTTCACAATCTTTGCAAATGGAGTTTTTTTGTTGAACAGACGTCCTTTAGGTAGGGTGGTCATGCTTCTTCTTGTGATGTATTGCAGTTCATCGTCCTCGTCATGTTCCATCTTCGGGTCGCCGTACTTGTCGAAGTCTTGCTCATTGGCGACTCCATCCATTCCGATTATCTTCCTTTTGCCTCTCCTCACGACAAAACGACTGGGCTTTGACGGGTCGGTAATGAAGAAGCATTGGTCGACTTGGGAAGCCAGTACCCATGGCTCATTTTTCAAGATGACGTTTGCGCCTGCAGTCTTGGATTTGGCTTCGGGTATAACCATGGTGGTGAAATATCGGTCTTCTTTTAGGACGCTCTTGGCCAATCTGACACGGAACATCGGGACCTTTTCTCCAACGTAGCTTAGCTCCCAGATCTCCTCGATCCTTCCGTAGTATCTGTCCTTGTCGTTACCGGTGTAGGATTCCATCGTTACCCCGGAGTTCTGATAACCATCACTCTTCATGTCCTTGTCCTCGGTGTAGAATGTGTAGCTGTTGATATCATACGCCTCATAGGTCATCAGGTTGTGCTCGGCGCCCTGTGACAAGGCGAATATGAGTTTTTCTCCCGCGGAAGAATCCTCATGTAAAGGGTACGGCAGAAGCTACTTCTTGAACCAACGCGTGAAACATGAGTTGTGCTCTTTGATTATATCTCTGTCCGTCCTCTGTTGGCCTCGGTCATTGTACATTTGACGGTGTCCTGGACTAGGGGGTACTCACCATGTCATCTCCCGATCTGTTAGATTGGGCCGAGGACCCCCATGGCCGTATACTCATGGGCCAGTTCGGACAACTGCCTCATACATGGAAGATTTCACAAGACTTGGTGATCAAGACAAGGACACCTCCCCACCAGTGTATTCGGCTAGGACTCTTGTTATCCTAGGCCTCTGGTGCATTATATAAACCGAGGCCAGGCTAGTCGATAGATACATACATACAATCGTACAATAGGCTATAGCTTCTAGGGTTTTAGCCTCTACGATCTCGTGGTAGATCAACTCTTGTAATACTGATATCATCAATATCAATCAAGCAGGACGTAGGGTATTACCTCCATCAAGAGGGCCCGAACCTGGGTAAACATCGTGTCCCCTGCCTCCTATTACCATCGATCCTAGATGCACAGTTCGGGACCCACTACCCGAGATCCGCCGGTTTTGACACCGACATTGGTGCTTTCATTGAGAGTTCCGCTGTGTGATCGGCAAAAGGATCGATGGCTCGTCTGCAGATTAACTGCGACGTCGACATCTTCGTCACCGGCTCGACTAGTCACCTTGGCTTGACCGAGGACTATGCCCTGCCTACGATCATCATGTTTGGACGAGGGCCTTCATCAACATCAACTCCGATCTCTGTCAAGATCATGAAGGAATCATCCATGGAGCTCGGGGGCTCAACGTCAACATTGCCCTCGGGCGACCGTGCTGTTTTTCCGAACAGCGAACTTGTATTCGCTGCCACCACCTCTTTGAGCATCGCTTTGACGATCCCTCTGGTGGAATTGTGTGAAATTAAGTCTACAACAACCATACAAAATTTCATCGAGTTCCGATGAAGGAATCTCTGGCAATCTATGATACACTTGAGCCCTGTCAAATCTGGATGGGAATCTGGACGAGTTTAGGGCGTGGTCTCCAGAGCCCAGCTCAAAGGTCCTTTGGAAGATCCAACCATTCATCTACGGTGGAATTCCCGTATCTACCACCCCTCAAAATTTCAGCTCAATCCGACGGTTCAAACTCCGGGAACCTTCCGATGAGTGGACCAATTTTCGGATCTGTTTTCTGCGCGTATACGGATCCGACCCGAATTCATGTTTCTTTATGAACGTGATATTGGACAACCTTTTTAGAGGAATTCTCTTCTAGGGTATTGTGCGTCGTTTTTGAACACGTGCCCGTAAAATTTTAAGCCTCCCCTAAGGTCATCTTCATCATCATGCTGGTGTAAAACCAGTCCGGCAATATTGCCCCAAGGCTGCCGACCTGCGCTAGACACGTCGTCACTTTGTTGAGCCGAGTTCAACTTCTTCGATCATCATCTCGGCAAGCCGAACAAGAGTTCAGCATCGCGAAGGATATATCATCATCAACGTCGCTGCCCCACGGACTACACGGAGCGGGCACACCGGCATCGCCACGCGGTAGCTGCATCAAGCAGCGTCGATCGCGTCACAAGTCTTGACCTGCATCACCATCACCATGCTGCCTCTTCTTCAAATCATCATCAAACACGCCGACCTGTTTTGACACATCGGCTGACAGGTAGACTCCGGCATCTCTTCGGCGAGCCGCTCCAACACCTCGGCTAGACCGGGGGCTTCATCATCTCTCCATCAACATACTCCGATGACTTCGGCATCTCCAGCCGACCAGCTTCGTCACATTAGCTGGACTGAGGGCTTCACCTCGGCAAGCCAACCTTTGCCAGCATCACCAAGCCATCGCTTTATCGCCCATCAGGCAATGGGTGTGCGGATCGATTCCTGATTTTGGGTGTCGCTTTTCTTCGGAATGCTACAACAAATAAACCAGGTGCTATTAATCCTAACAATTTTTGCTTGTCTGGTTTATTTTTCTTAAGGAATTATTACTCTGGTCTGTTCCATTATCTATACACAGGTCTATCAAATGACGGCCACATTAAAAATAGCCGCGTGGTGGTTCGGTCAGTTTCCGTACATAGCTCGGTGAACGCCGCATCCGGAGCACAGACCGCCTTGCAAATTCAGGCTTTGTCATGCCTTCACCCTCGTCACGCTGACGCCCTGCATCGACATTGACTTTGACGCCAGGCCATATTTCTTTTATTACTCACTTTGCATAAATTATTTATTATGCAACACTTTTTTTAATTATTATTATCACTATTATCTCCGGTCTGCACCATTTTTTGTGCACAGGAAAATGATCCGGGTTGGGCAGTATCGTCAACTCGGCGTACTGACATACCACGTCACCTCGGCTAGACGGGGGGCTTCGTCAACACTTCATTACCCCATGCCAGGGACTTCGGCATCACTCTGCCGGCCCGCATTGGCCATGCTATGTCACCACTTCGGAGTGTCGAGCTCTTTGCTCCGCCACCTTGGGACCGGCTTGGGGGATGGAACCTTGTCCCGCATCAAGCTCGGGCCGCGTCATCAATACCGAACATATTAACTAGCTAAGTTGCCTTCATGCTCAAAGTCTTCAATTTTTTAACTTGTGTTCGTTTCGACCAAGCATTATACCTTTTTGAAAAAAAGTTGCTTGTAGAGAATCTCCTTGTCAAAACTTTGTTTGTGAGACACAAATTCAAATACCCCGTATACTTGTATGGCTTCATTCCTTGTTCATGTATTACGCCACAATATGCACCATATTGACTTAAGAGATTTGCAAGCTGGGTTGCCTCGCTCCTGTGTTTACCCCTACATTCCCAATTGTTCTGCTTGAGAGTAAAGGGAGCACCTCTGCGATTGTCACGACCGGGTCGTCCGAACTCTGACCTCAGACTGGGTGAAGCCGAAAGCTAGCGCTCTTATTGTTTTCAATCATGGTCGGCACTAAACGGAACTCATGAGTACAAAAAATCCATTGCACAAGTCTCATAGTAATAATGAGCACCGAAGAAAGGTATCGGTGGGGGTACTATTTTCTTCGAAGATGCTTCTTACACTTCGTTAGTAATATAGCATAAGTTCCCTGAGCGCACTTTGTCTGTTACAGCCCTATGGCCTGATTGCCTGGTCATCGAAAACACCGTCGACACTCTCGACAGGCGGAGTACATGACATTTTTCGGCCCTTGGCCGAAGAGGGAGAAGCCGACGGTCGGTGAAGACGCGTTTAAAGTTCGAGTGAACAAAGATATGATATTAGTACTTTGGTACATACAATCATTATACATAAAATTCTTTTACCCAAGTCACTTGAGGGCTCTTAAATTTATATGAGCCGTTTTATAATAAGTGTTCTTATTCTTAGTCATTGCAAAGTTTTTATTACTATTATTATTTATCACTCCCTTTTTCGACACGAGTGTGTGGTCACTAGCCGGGGAGCCTAATTTCTCTCTCAAAGCCGCTAGAGTTTAGTTTGCTAAACTGGCCTAATGAGAAGTACTCCGCCTTCGGGATAGGAGGTTGAAGCCATAGGCTGACCCGCTTGAAGTCTTGAGATATGATGTGTCATGTTAAAGCACGACAGAAGCATTTTTTTTTTCTAAAGTCCAATTTCCGGATTGGCACCGAACAATTGATCTTGTTCGGACGTCACATTTTTACTGAAGTTTTTTGGTTTTCCAAGCTTATGGCACTTTTAAACTATTTGTGTGTTTTCAGCACAAGTCTCGCAGTGCAACACCGGACACCTTTAGAGATCCGGTAAAAACATTCTCGGATCTCACTATATATGCATTGGTTTCGAATTGTGTCTTCGGTCAATAGTTGGGTTGCCCGGCTCCTGCGCTTGCCTCCTACGTTCCGCTTTTTCGGCTAGGTGTGCAAAGGGAGAACCACTGCAATTGTGCTTCCAGCTCACATGGTTAAGCACCTCAGTGGAGATAGCCGAAAACTGACTGTCACAATAACAGTAAACCGGTCACCAATCCGATGACAGTGTTAAATGACGGGCCATTCATAACAATGGCCGAAGTGTTTACGGCTTGACCTCGACTGTCGCCGAACACTACCGGGGCCTATTAACTGGCCTCCCAAACTAAAATCCTCGATATTTTTCTCTTACATTAGAGCTGAGGTTTCATGATCATGCTTAGCATGACAACCCATAGAAAGGAACCGATAGCGGGACTATTTTCTTTGGAAGACATTTCTTATGTTAAAACAGTAATATAACTTATCTCTCTGCGTACCTTTGTTTATAAAACTGTATGGCCAAATTGCCTTGTTTGTTGTAAATCTTTGCCCTCATAAAGGCTTTATAAAGTAGGACAAACACTCCTCGGCTACTAGCCGAGGAGGTGGAAGCTGATGGTTGGTCAACAAAGTTTTGTACAATGCGGATCCGAGCATTAAGGATGTAAAGTACTTGGATACATAGAGTCATTACACATAATTTTTGATTTTACTATGGATATCGATCCTTAATTCGGCCACATGTGCCCGCATTAAGGCTCCGGGTCTACTGGGCTTCGGGCTTATTATTTACAAATATTAAAGGGGCACATCGATCCCTCGATCTGGTGTTGGCACCCGACGAGTGTCTCAGGGGCTACTGCATTGCCTTTCCAATGCAGAAAATTTTAAGTGCAATACAGTTTCCGAGGAGATTATGATCCTCAGGTTGGTCGGCCGCACCCATCCTGAGTCTCAAGGACTGAGCATGCCGCTTTTTGTATCCGGAAGTATTCTGCCGAGCTAGGACTTGATCCTCAGGCCAATTTTTCAAATCAACCTGAGTCTCAGCGGCTACTGGGATCAGTGGTCTTACATCATCCTTCAAGTGCATCTTGGGTTTTAAACCGATACATATGTTGAGGGTTAGTGGCTATATATCTCGGCAGAGAATGAATTGCACCAATCAAAAATATTGACAAAAATTGGCCCACGGTCGGGGTGGTGCACCACCTCGGAAGCAATCCGGCATAAAGCTCGGGCGCTAGTGGCTGGCTCCATAGAGGGCATTTCCAGCATTAAGCTCGGCTAAACTCCTTCAACTTTTTTGGACCAAGATGATCTATGACATCTTGGATATAGTCCGGCGTTGGACCTTGGACACGGTCCGGCGTTGGAGCTTGGATACATTTCGGTGTTAGAGCTCGGAAGCAGTCCGGCATTGGTGCTCGGCTGCAAAAGATACCTCGAATGCAGTCCGGCGTTAGAGCTCGGACGGAAGAGGACACTGCCTCCCGGGAACAACTCCAAACCCGAGGTGTGGGATTAAGATAACAAGGCATTGATAAAGGCCGAAAACTTAAAGGGGCTCCTCGGATACCCGACGTGTAAACTCGTCGAATGCATTTCGGCAATCCTCAAGATCGAAGATGAGAAGATTTGTTGAACCAGTTTTCAAGACCGACAACCGAAGATGAAGAATAGTTCGGGAGAATCGAGGAGTGTCTCTAACTTGAAGACCAGTTCAGGGGGCTACTGACAGTGTCCTGGATTAGGGGGTACTCACCACGTCATCTCCCGATCTGTTTGATTGGCCCGAGGACCCCCATGGCCATATACTCATGGGTCAGTTCGGACAGCTGCCACATACATGGAAGATTCCACAAGACTTGGTGATCAAGACAAGGACTCCTCCCCACCGGCATATTCGGCTAGGACTCTTGTTCTCCTAGGCCTCTGGTGCATTATATAAACCGAGGCCAGGCTAGTCGATAGATACATACATACAATCATACCATAGGCTAGCTTCTAGGGTTTTAGCCTCTACGATCTCGTGGTAGATCAACTCTTGTAATACTCATATCATCAATATCAATCAAGCAGGACGTAGGGTATTACCTCCATCAAGAGGGCCCAAACCTGGGGAAACATCGTGTCCCCTGCCTCATGTTACCATCGACCCTAGACGCACAGTTCGGGACCCCCTATCTGAGATCCACCGGTTTTCACACCGACAACATCTTCTCAATAAAGGTTTTGTGCTCTACCACCCAAGGATCGACCACGTCTATGTGTTGTAGCACGACTAGGCTGGCCCTTTCAAAGTCGGCGAGTCGACCCTCGAAATCAACATGCATTTTGCGGTGACCCTCGCGGTGACCCCATCCAGCGAGCCTGTCGAGGTGCCTGTTGATGGGCAGACCAACGGGGTTCTCGATGCCTAGATAATTCGTGAAGTAGGAGATGCACTCTTCGGTCAGAAAGCCCCTGGCTATGCTTCCCTCTGGACGTGACATGTTGCGAACGTATCCTTTGATGACACCATTCATCCTTTCGAACAACATCATGCTGTGCAGGAACGTCAGCCCGAGTTGGATGATATGCTCCATGATATGGACTAGCAGATGCACCATAACGTCGAAGAATGTGGGCAGGAAGTACATCTCAAGCTCGCATAATATCACCACGATCTCTTCCTGTAGCCTTCTGAGTTGCCTCACGCCAACCGATTTCTGAGAGATGACGTCAAAAAAGTTGCATAGGCCAAATAGCGTTTCACGGACGTGCGCGTCCATGATCCCATGGATTGCAACTAGAAGTATCTGCGTTATCAGCACGTGACAGTCGTAAAACTTCATCCCGCTGAACTTCTGCTTCGCTGGGTCTAGGTATCTGCTTATCTTCCCCACGTAAACGTAAGGAAGTTTTACTCCTATGAGGCAGGTGAAAATCTGCTCGATCTCCTCCTGACTTAGAGTGAAGCAGGCGGGAGGCTAGTCATTTCCGGTCTTATTGCCCTTTTTGCCATTGCGACGACTTTCCGTGTCCTACTTCGCCTCATCATCATCATTAGCGTGAAGCTCCAACCTGATGCC